>NW_026962531.1:0-41025 GCF_032445375.1 Bacillus rossius redtenbacheri | reverse complement strand
GCAGACAATTGGGCAGTTAATTAGGCAGGCAATTAGGCAGTTAATAAGGCATACAATCAGCAGGCAATTAGACAGGCAATATGGCAGTTAATTAGGCAGGCAATTAGGCAGGCAATTAAGCGGGCAATTAGGCAGGCATTTAGACAGGCAGGCAATTAGGCAGGCATTAGGCAGGCAATAAGGCAGGCAGGCAATTAGGCAGACAATTAGGCAGGCAGGCAATTAGGCAGGCAGGCAATAAGCAGGCAGGCAATTAGGCAGGCCATTTGGCAGTTAATTAGGCAGGCAATTAGGCAGTTAATTAGGCAGTTAATTAGACAGGCAATTAGGCAGTTATTTAGTCAGGCAATTAGGCAGGCAATAGTAAGTTAATTAGACAGGCAATTAGGCAGGCAATAAGGCAGTGAATTAGGCAGGCAATTAGGCAGGCAATTAAGCGGGCAATTAGGCAGTTAATTAGGCGGGCAATTAGGCAGTTAATTAGGCGGGCAATTAGGCAGTTAATAAGGCATACAATTAGGCAGGCCATTAGACAGGCAATATGGCAGTTAATTAGGCAGGCAATTAGGCAGGCAATTAAGCGGGCAATTAGGCAGTAAATTAGGCAGGCAATTATGCAGTAATAAGGCATACAATTACACAGGCAATTAGATAGGCAATTAGGCAGGCAATAAGGCAGTTAATTAGGCAGGCAATCAGGTAGGCAATTAGACAGGCAATTAGGCAGGTAATTAGGCAGGAAATAAATAAGGCAATTAGGCAGGCAATAAGGCACGCAAATAGGCAGGCAATTAAGCAGGCAGGATTTAGGCAGTTTTTAGAAAGGCAATTAGGCAGTTTATTAGGCAGGCAATTAGGCAGGCAATTTGGCAGGCAATAAGGCAGGCATTTGGGCAGTTAATTAGGCAAGCAATAAGGCAGGCAATTAGGCAGGCAATTAGGCAGGCAATTAGGCAGTTAATTAGGCAGGCAATTAAGCAGTTAATAAGGCAGGCAATTGGGCAGTTAATTAGGCAGGCAATTAGGCAGTTAATTAGGCAAGCAATTAGGCAGGCAATTAGGCAGTTTATTAGGCAGGCAATAAGGCAGACAATAAGGCAGGCATTTAGACAGGCAGGCAAATAGGCAGGCAATTAGGCAGGCAATTAGGTAGGCAATTAGGCAGGCATTAATGCAGGCATTTAGAAAGTTATTTAGGCAGGCAATTAGGCAGGCAATTAGAAAGTTATTTAGGGAGTTAATTAGGCAGGCAATTTGGCAGTTAATAAGGCATACAATTAGGCAGGCAATTAGACAGGCAATATGGCAGTTAATTAGGCAGGCAATTAGGCAGGCAATTAAGCGGGCAATTAGGCAGTAAATTAGGCAGGCAATTAAGCAATAAATTAGGCATACAATTACGCAGGCAATTTGATAGGCAATTAGGCAGGCAATAAGGCAGTTAATTAGGCAGGCAATTAGGCAGGCAATTGGACAGGCAATTAGGCAGGTAATTAGGCAGGAAATAAATAAGGCAATTAGGCAGGCAATAAGGCACGCAAATAGGCAGGCAATTAGGCAATTAGGTAGGCAATAAGGCAGTTAAATAGGCAGGTAATGAAGGAGGTTATTATGCGGGTAATTAGGCACTTAATTAGGCAGGCAATTAGGCAGTTAATTAAGCAGCTAATTAGGCAGTAAATAATGCATACAATTAGGCAGGCAATTAGATCGGCAATTAGGCAGGCAATTAGGCAGGCAATTAGGCAGGCAAAAAGGCAAGCAATTAAGCAAGCAATTAGGCAGTTTATTAGGAAGGCAATAAGGCAGTTTATTAGGCAGGCAATTAGGCAGACAATAGGGCAGGCATTTAGACAGGCAGGCAAATAGGCAGGCAATTAGGCAGGCAGGCAATTAGGCAGGCAATAAGGAAGGCAATTAAGCAGGCAATAAGGCAGGCAATTAGGCAGCTAATTAGGCAGGCAATTAGGCAGTCAATTAGGCAGGCAATTAGGCAGTTAATTAGGCACTAAATTAGGCAGGCAATTAGGCTGTTAATTAGGCAGGCAATTAGGCAGTTAATTAGCAAGGCAATAAGGCAGTTAATAAGGCAGTTCATTAGGCAGGCAATTAGACAGGCAATTAGGCAGGTAATTAGGCAGTTAATTACGCAGGCAAATAGGCAGGCAAATAGGCAGGCAGGCAATTAGGCAGGCAATTAGGAAGGCAATTAGGCAGGCAATAAGGCAAGCAATTAGGCAGCTAATTTGGCAGGCAATTAGGCAGGCAATTAGGCAGGCAATTAGGCAGGCATTAAGGCAGGCAATTAGAAAGTTAATTAGGCAGGCAATTAGGCAGGCAATTAGGCAGTTAATAAGGCATACAATTAGGCAGGCAATTAGACAGGCAATATGGCAGTTAATTAGGCAGGCAATTAAGCGGGCAGTTAGGTAGTAAATTAGGCAGGCAATTAGGCAGTTGATTAGGCATACAATTACGCAGGCAATTAGATAGGCAATTAGGCAGGCAATAGTAAGTTAATTAGACAGGCAATTAGGCAGGCAATAAGGCAGTGAATTAGGCAGGCAATTAGGCAGTTAATTAGCAAGGCAATAAGGCAGTTAATAAGGCAGTTAATTAGGCAGGCAATTAGGCAGGCAATTAGGCAGGCAATAAGGGACGCAAATAGGCAGGCAATTAGGCAGGCAGGCAATTAGGCAGGCAGGCAATTAGGCAGTTTTTAGAAAGGCAATTAGGCAGTTTTGTAGGCAGGCAATTAGGCAGGCAATAAGGCAGGCAATTGAGCAGTTAATTAGGCAAGCAATAAGGCAGTTTATTAGGCAGGCAATTAGGCAAGCAATTAAGCAGGCGATTAGGCAGGCAATTAGGCAGGCATTTAGGCAGGCAATTAAGCAGTCAATTAGGCAGGCAATTAGGCAATAATTAGCCAGGAAATTAGGCAGTTAATTAGGCAGTTAATTAGGCAGGCAATTAGGCATTTATTTAGGCAGGCAATTAGGCAGGCAATTAGGCAGTTAATTAGGCAGTTTATTAGGCAGATAATTACGCAGGTAATTAGGCAGTTTTTTAGGCAGGCAATTAGGCAGTTAATTAGGCAGGCACTTAGGCAGGCAATTAGGCAGACTATTAGACAGGCAAACAATTAGGCAGGCAATTAGGCAGTTACTAAGGCAGGCAATTAGGCAGTTAATTAGGCACTTAATTAGACAGGCAATTAGGCAGTAATTAGGCAGGCAATTAGGCAGTTAATTAGGCAGGCAAATTGGCAGGTAATATTGCACTTTATTAGGCAGGCAATTTGGCAGTTAATTAGGCAGGCAATTAGTTAGTTAATAATGCATACAATTAGGCAGGCAATAAGATAGACAATAAGGCAGTTAATTAGGCACTTAATTAGGCAGGAAATTAGGCAGGCAATTAGGCAGGCAATTAGGCAGTATATTAGGCTGGCAATTAGGCAGTTAATTAGGCAAGCAATTAGGCAGGCTTTTAGACAGGCAAACAATAAGGCAGTCAATTAGGCAGTTAATTAGGCAGGCAATTAGGCTGTTAATTAGGCACTTAATTAGGCAGGCCATTAAGCAGTTAATTATGCACTTAATTAGGCAGGAAATTAGGCAGGCAATTAGGCAATTAATTAGGCAGACAATTAGGCAATTCATTAGGCAGTTAAATTGGCAGGCAATTAGACAGGCAATTATGCAGGTAATTAGGCAGGTAATTAGGCAGGTAATTAGGCAGGCAATTAGGCAGGCAATAAGGCAGGCAATAGGCAGTTAATTAGACAGGCAATTAGGCAGGCAATAAGGCAGTTAATTAGCAGGCAATTAGGCACTTAATTAGGCAGTCAATAAGGCAGTTAATTAGGCATACAATAAGGTAGGCAATTAGATAGGCAATT
Organism: Bacillus rossius redtenbacheri; assembly: GCF_032445375.1. Lineage (NCBI taxonomy): Eukaryota > Metazoa > Arthropoda > Insecta > Phasmatodea > Bacillidae > Bacillus > Bacillus rossius. Next base: position 37,124 of record NW_026962531.1, on the reverse strand, counting down.
AGGCAGGCAATAAGGCAGTTAATTAGGCAGGCAATTGTGGAAGTTAATAAGGCATACAATTAGGCAGGCAATTAGACAGGCAATATGTAAGTTAATTAGGCAGGCAATTAGGCAGGCAATTAAGCGGGCAATTAGGCAGTAAATTAGGCAGGCAATTAGGCAGTTTATTAGGCATACAATTACGCAGGCAATTAGATAGGCAATTAGGCAGGCAATAAGGCAGTTAATTAGGCAGGCAATTAGGTAGGCAATTAGGCAGGCAATAATGCAGTTAATTAGGCAGGTAATTAAGGAGGTTATTATGCGGGCAATTAGGCAGGCAATTAGGCAGGCAATTAGGCAGGCAATTAGGCAGGCAAAAAGGCAAGCAATTAAGCAGGCAATTAGGCAGTTTATTAGGAAGGCAATTAGGTAGGCAATTGAGTAAGCAATAAGGCAGGCAATTAGGTAGTTAATTAGGCAGGCAAATAGGCAGGCAAATAGGCAGGCAGGCAAATAGGCAGGCAGGCAATTAGGCAGGCAATTAGGAAGGCAATTAGGCAGGCAATAAGGCAGGCAATTAGGCAGCTAATTAGGCAGGCAATTAGGCAGGCAATTTGGCAGGCAATTTAGCAGGCAATTAGGCAGACAATAAGGCAGGCATTTAGACAGGCAGGCAAATAGGCAGGCAATTAGGCAGGCAATTAGGTAAGCAATTAGTCCGGCATTAAGGCAGGCAATTAGAAAGTTAATTAGGCAGGCAATTAGGAAGGCAATTAGGCAGACAATTGGGCAGTTAATTAGGCAGGCAATTAGGCAGTTAATAATGCATACAATCAGCAGGCAATTAGACAGGCAATATGGCAGTTAATTAGGCAGGCAATTAGGCAGGCAATTAAGCGGGCAATTAGGCAGGCATTTAGACAGGCAGGCAATTAGGCAGGCAATTAGGCAGGCAATACGGCAGGCAATTAGGCAGGCAATTAGGCAGGCAGGCAATAAGGCAGGCAGGCAATAAGCAGGCAGGCAATTAGGCAGGCCATTTGGCAGTTAATTAGGCAGGCAATTAGGCAGTTAATTAGTCAGTTAATTAGACAGGCAATTAGGCAGTTATTTAGTCAGGCAATTAGGCAGTTAATTAGGCATACAATCAGGCAGGCAATAAGGCAGGCAATAAAGCAGTTAATTAAGGAGGCAATTAGGCAGGCAATTAAGCGGTCAATTAGGCAGTTAATTAGGCATACAATTAGGCAGGCATTTAGATAGGCAATTAGGCAGGCAATAGTAAGTTAATTAGACAGGCAATTAGGCAGGCAATAAGGCAGTGAATTAGGCAGGCAATTAGGCAGGCAATTAAGCGGGCAATTAGGCAGTTAATAAGGCGGGCAATTAGGCAGTTAATAAGGCATACAATTAGGCAGGCAATTAGACAGGCAATATGGCTGTTAATTAGGCAGGCAATTAAGCGGGCAATTAGGCAGTAAATTAGGCAGGCAATTATGCAGTAATAAGGCATACAATTACACAGGCAATTAGATAGGCAATTAGGCAGGCAATAAGGCAGTTAATTAGGCAGGCAATCAGGTAGGCAATTAGACAGGCAATTAGGCAGGTAATTAGGCAGGAAATAAATAAGGCAATTAGGCAGGCAATAAGGCACGCAAATAGGCAGCCAATTAGGCAGGCAGGATTTAGGCAGTTTTTAGAAAGGCAATTAGGCAGTTTATTAGGCAGGCAATTAGGCAGGCAATTAGGCAGGCAATAAGGCAGGCATTTAGGCAGTTAATTAGGCAAGCAATAAGGCAGGCAATTAGGCAGGCAATTAGGCAGTTAATTAGGCAGGCAATTAAGCAGTTAATAAGGCAGGCAATTGGGCAGTTAATTAGGCAGGCAATTAGGCAGTTAATTAGGCAAGCAATTAGGCAGGCAATTAGGCAGTTTATTAGGCAGGCAATAAGGCAGACAATAAGGCAGGCATTTAGACAGGCAGGCAAATAGGCAGGCAATTAGGCAGGCAATTAGGTAGGCAATAAGGCAGGCATTAAGGCAGGCATTTAGAAAGTTATTTAGGCAGGCAATTAGGCAGGCAATTAGAAAGTTATTTAGGGAGTTAATTAGGCAGGCAATTTGGCAGTTAATAAGGCATACAATTAGGCAGGCAATTAGACAGGCAATATGGCAGTTAATTAGGCAGGCAATTAGGCAGGCAATTAAGCGGGCAATTAGGCAGTAAATTAGGCAGGCAATTAAGCAATAAATTAGGCATACAATTACGCAGGCAATTTGATAGGCAATTAGGCAGGCAATAAGGCAGTTAATTAGGCAGGCAATTAGGCAGGCAATTGGACAGGCAATTAGGCAGGTAATTAGGCAGGAAATAAATAAGGCAATTAGGCAAGCAATAAGGCACGCAAATAGGCAGGCAATTAGGCAGGCAGGCAATTAGGCAGTTTTAGAAAGGCAATTAGGCAGTTTTTAGAAAGGCACTTAGGCAGGCAATTAGGCAGACTTTTAGACAGGCAAACAATTAGGCAGGCAATTAAGCAGTTAATAAGGCAGGCAATTAGGCAGTTAATTAGGCAGTTAATTAGGCAGGCAATTAGGCAGTTAATTAGGCAGGCATTTAGGCAGTTAATAAGGCAGGCAATTAGGCAGTTAATTAGGGCGGCAATTAGGCAGGAAATTTAGCGGGCAATTAGGTAGTTAATTAGGCAAGTAATTATGCAGGAAATTAGGCAGGCAATTAGGCAGGCAATTGGGCAGTCAATTAGGCAGGCAATTAGGCAGTTAATTAGGCAGGCAATTAAGCAGGAAATTAGGCAGGCAATTTGGGAAGCAATTAGACAGGCAATATGGCAGTTAATTAGGCAGGCAATTAGGCAGGCAATTAAGCGGACAATTAGGCAGTAAATTAGGCAGGCAATTATGCAGTTAATAAGGCATACAATTACGCAGGCAATTAGATAGGCAATTAGGCAGGCAATAAGGCAGTTAATTAGGCAGGCAATCAGGCAGGCAATTAGACAGGCAATTAGGCAGGTAATTAGGCAGGAAATAAATAAGGCAATTAGGCAGGCAATTAGGCAGGCAAAAAGGTACGCAAATAGGCAGGCAATGAGGCAGGCAATTGGGCAGTTAATTAGGCAAGCAATAAGGCAGGCAATTAGGCAGGCAATAAATCAGTTAATTAAGGAGGCAATTAGGCAGGCAATTAAGCGGTCAATTAGGCAGTTAATTAGGCATACAATTAGGCAGGCATTTAGATAGGCAATTAGGCAGGCAATAGGCAGTTAATTAGACAGGCAATTAGGCGGGCAATAAGGCAGTTAATTAGGCAGGCAATTAGGCAGGCAATTAAGCGGGCAATTAGGCAGTTAATTAGGCGGGCAATTAGGCAGTTAATAAGGCATACAATTAGGCAGGCAATTATACAGGCAATATGGCAGTTAAATAGGCAGGCAATTAGGCAGGCAATTAAGCGGGCAATTAGGCGGTAAATTAGGCAGGCAATTATGCAGTAATAAGGCATACAATTACACAGGCAATTAGATAGGCAATTAGGCAGGCAATAGGCAGTTAATTAGACAGGCAATTAGGCAGGCAATAAGGCAGTTAATTAGGCAGGCAATTAGGCAGGCAATTAAGCGGGCAATTAGGCAGTTAATTAGGCGGGCAATTAGGCAGTTAATAAGGCATACAATTAGGCAGGCAATTAGACAGGCAATATGGCAGTTAATTATGCATACAATTAGGCAGGCAATTAGATCGGCAATTAGGTAGGCAATAAGGCAGTTAAATAGGCAGGTAATTAAGGAGTTTATTATGCGGGCAATTAGGCAGGCAATTAGGCAGGCAATTAGGCAGGCAATTAGGCAGGCAATTAGGCAGGCAATTAGGCAGTTATATAGGCAGGCAATTAGGCAGTTAATAAGGCATACAATTAGGCAGGCAATTAGACAGGCAATATGTAAGTTAATTAGGCAGGCAATTAGGCAGGCAATTAAGCGGGGAATTAGGCAGTAAATTAGGCAGGCAATTAGGCAGTTTATTAGGCATACAATTTACGCAGGCAATTAAATAGGCAATTAGGCAGGCAATAAGGCAGTTAATTAGGCAGGCAATTAGGTAGGCAATTAGGCAGGCAATAATGCAGTTAATTAGGCAGGTAATTAAGGAGGTTATAATGCGGGCAATTAGGCAGGCAATTAGGCAGGCAATTAGGCAGGCAATTAGGCAGGCAAAAAGGCAAGCAATTAAGCAGGCCATTAGGCAGTTTATTAGGAAGGCAATTGGGCAGTTTATTAGGCAGGCAATTAGGCAGACAATAGGGCAGGCATTTAGACAGGCAGGCAAATAGGCAGGCAATTAGGCAGGCAGGCAATTAGGAAGGCAATTAAGCAGGCAATAAGGCAGGCAATTAGGCAGCTAATTAGGCAGGCAATTAGGCAGTCAATTAGGTAGGCAATTAGGCAGGCATTAAGGCAGGCAATTAGAAAGTTAATTAGGCAGGCAATTAGGCAGGCAATTAGGCAGTTAATTAGGCAGGCAATTAGGCAGTTAATAAGGCATACAATTAGGCAGGCAATTAGACAGGCAATATGGCAGTTAATTAGGCAGGCAATTAGGCAGGCAATTAAGCGGGCAATTAGGCATTTAATTAGGCAGGCAATTAGGCAGTTGATTAGGCATACAATTACGCAGGCAATTAGATAGGCAATTAGGCAGGCAATAAGGCAGTTAATTAGGCAGGCAATTAGGCAGGCAATTAGGCAGGCAAAAAGGCACGCAAATAGGCAGGCAATTAGGCAGGCAGGCAATTAGGCAGTTTTTAGAAAGGCAATTAGGCAGTTTATTAGGCAGGCAATTAGGCAGGCAATTAGGCAGGCAATAAGGCAGGCAATTGGGCAGTTAATTAGGCAAGCAATAAGGCAGGCAATTAGGCAGGCAATAAGGCAGTTAATTAGGCAGGCAATTAGGCAGTTAATAAGGCAGGCAATTGGGCAGTTAATTAGGCAGTCAATTAGGCAGTTAATTAGGCATACAATAAGTCAGGCAATTAGACAGGCAATAAGACAGTTAATTAGGCAGTCAATTAAGCGGGCAATTAGGCAGTTTATTAGGCAAGCAATTAAGCAGGCAATTAGCAGTTATTTAGGCACTTAATTAGGCAGGCAATTAGGCAGTTAATTAAGCAGCTAATTAGGCAGTTAATTATGCATACAATTAGGGCAGGCAATTAGATAGGCAATTAGGCAGGCAATAAGGCAGTTAATTAGGCAGGTAATTAAGGAGTTTATTATGCGGGCAATTAGGCAGGCAATTAGGCAGGCAATTAGGCAGGCAATAAGGCAAGCAATTAGGCAGGCAATTAGGCAGTTTATTAGGAAGGCAATTAGGCAGTTTATTAGGCAGGCAATTAGGCAGACAATAGGGCAGGCATTTAGACAGGCAGGCAAATAGGCAGGCAATTAGGCAGGCAATAAGGCAGGCAATTAGGCAGTTAATTAGGCAGGCAATTAGGCAGGCAATTAGGCAGTTAATAAGGCAGTTAATAAGGCAGGCAATTAGGCAGTTAATTAGGCAGGCAATTTGGCAGTTAATTTGGCATACAATTAGGCAGGCAATTAGACAGGCAGAAGGCAGTTAATTAGGCGGGCAATTTAAGCGGGCAATTAGGCAGTTAATTAGGCAGGCAATAAGACAAGCAATTAGGCAAGCAATTAGGCCGGCAATTAGGCCGGCAATTAGGCAGGCAATTAGGCAGCAATTAGGCAGGCAATTAGGCATGCAATTAGACAGGCAATTAGGCAGGCAGGCAATTAGGCAGGCAATTAGGCAGGCAATTTGGCAGGCAATTATACAGGCAATAAGGCAGTTAATTAGGCAGGTAATCAAGGAGTTTATTATGCGGACAATTAGGCAGGCAATTAGGCAGGCAATTAGGCAGGCAATAAGGCAAGCATCTAGGCAGGCAATTAGGCAGTTTTTAGAAAGGCAATTAGGCAGTTTATTCGGCAGGCAATTAGGCAGACAATAGGGCAGGCATTTAGACAGGCAGGCAAATAGGCTGGCAATTAGGCAGGCAGGCAATAAGGCAGGCAATTTGGCAGGTAATTAGGCAGTTAATTAGGCAGGCAATTAGGCAGAATTAGGCAGTTAGAAGGCAGGCAATTAGGCAGTTAATTAGGCAGGCAATTAGGCAGTTAATTAGGCATACAATAAGTCAGGCAATTAGACAGGCAATAAGGCATTTAATTAGGAAGGCAATTAGGCAGGCAATAAGGCAGGTAATTAGGCAGGCAATTAGGCAGTCAATTAGGCAGAAAATAAGGCAGGCATTTAGACAGGCAGGCAAATAGGCAGGCAATTAGGCAGGCAATTAGGCAGTTAATTAGGCAAGCAATGAGGCAGGTAATTAGGCAGGCAATTAGGCAAGTAATAAGGCAGCAATTTGGCAGGTAATTAGGCAGGCAATAAGGCAGGCAATTAGGCAGGCAATTAGGCAGGTTATTAGGCAGGTAATTAGGCAATTAATTAGGCAGTTAATTAGGCAGGCAATTAGGCAAACAATTAGGCAAGCAATTAGGCAAGCAATTTGGCAGGCAATTTGGCAAAAATTAGGCAGGCTATTAGGCAGGCAAATATACAGGCAATTAGACAGTTTTTAGGAAGGCAATTAGGCAGTTAATTAGGCAGCCAATTAGGCAGTTAAATAGGCAGGCACTTAGGCAGGCAATTAGGCAGGAAATTAGACAGGCAGATAATTATGCAGGCAATTAGGCAGTTAATTAGGCAGGAAATTAGGCAGGAAATTTGGCAGTTTATTAGGCACCTTATTAGGTTTTCATATAGGCAGTTAATTAGGCAGGCAATTAGGCAGTTATTAAGTAGGCAATTAGGCATTTAATTATGCAGGCAATTAGGCAGTTATTAGGCAGGCAATTAGGCAGTTAATTAGGCAAGCAATAAGGCAGGTAATTAGGCAGGCAATTAGGCAGGAAATTTGGCAGTTAATTAGGCACTTAATTAGTTTTGCATATAGGCAGGTAATTAGGCAGGCAATTAGGCAGATAATTAGGCAGGCAATTAGGCAGTTAATTAGGCAGGCAATTAGGCAGTTAATTAGGCAGGCAATTAGGCAGTTTATTTAGGCAGGCAATTAGGCAGTTAATTGGGCAGATAATTACGCAGGTAATTAGGCAGTTTATTAGGCAGGCAATTAGGCAGTTAATTAGGTAGGCAATTAGGCAGGCAATTAGGCAGGTTATTAGGCAGGCAATTAGGCAGGTAATTAGGCAGGCAATTAGGCATTTATTTAGGCAGGCAATTAGGCAGCTTATTAGGCATATAATTAGGCAGTTTATTAGGCAGGCAATTAGGCAGGCAATTAGGCAGGAAATTAGGCAGTTTATAAGGCAGATATGTACGCAGGCAATTAGGCAGTTTCTTAGGCAGGCAATTAGGCAGTTAATTAGGCAGGCAATTAGCCAGTAATTAGGGAGGCAATTAGGCAGGCAATTTAGCGGGTAATTAGGCAGTTAATTAGGTAAGTAATTATGCAGGCAATTAGGCAAGCAATTAGGCAGGCATTTAGGCAGGCAATTAGGCAGTAAATTAGGCACATAATTAGGCAGGCAATTAGGCAGTCAATTAGGCAGGCAATTAGGCAGACAATAAGATAGACTATTAGGCAGTTAATTAGGCAGTTAATTAGGCAGGCAATTAGGCATTTATTTAGGCAGGCAATTAGGCAGGCAATTAGGCAGTTACTTAGGCAGGCACTTAGGCAGGCTATTAGACAGGCTATTAGACAGGCAAACAATTAGGCAGTCAATTAGGCAGGCAATTAGGCAGTTAATTAGGCACTAAATTAGGCAGGCAATTAGGCTGTTAATTAGGCAGGCAATTAGGCAGGCAATTAGGCAGTTAATTAGCAACGCAATAAGGCAGTTAATTAGGCAGTTCATTAGGCAGGCAATTAGACAGGCAATTAGGCAGGTAATTAGGCAGGTAATTAGGCAGGCAATTAGGCAGGCAATAAGGCAGGCAATTAGGCACTTAATAAGGCATACAATTAGGCAGGCAATAAGATAGACTATTAGGCAGTTAATTAGGCAGTTAATTAGGCAGGCAATTAGGCATTTATTTAGGCAGGCAATTAGGCAGTTAATTAGGCAGGTAATTAGGCAGTTAATAAGGCAGGCAATTAGGCAGTTAATTAGGCAGGCAATAAGGCAGTTAATTAGGCAGGCAATTAAGCGGGCAGTTAGGCAGGCAATAAGGCACGCAAATAGGCAAGCAATTAGGCAGGCAGGCAATTAGGCAGTTTTTAGAAAGGCAATTAGGCAGTTTATTAGGCAGGCAATTAGGCAGACAATAGGGCAGGCACTTAGACAGGCAGGCAAATAGGCAGGCAATTAGGCAGGCAGGCAATAAGGCAGGCAATTTGGCAGGCAATTAGGCAGTTAATTAGGCAGGCAATTAGGCAGTTAATTAGGCAGTTAATAAGGCAGGCAATTAGGCAGTAAATTAGGCAGGCAATTTGGCAGTTAATTAGGCATACAATTAGGCAGGCAATTAGACAGGCAGAAGGCAGTTAATTAGGCAGGCAATTTAAGCGGGCAATTAGGCAGTTAATTAGGCAGGCAATAAGACAAGCAATTAGGCAAGCAATTAGGCCGGCAATTAGGCCGGCAATTAGGCAGGCAGGCAATAAGGCAGGCAATTTGGCAGGCAATTAGGCAGTTAATTAGGCAGTTAATAAGGCAGGCAATTAGGCAGTTAATTAGGCAGGCAATTTGGCAGTTAATTAGGCACACAATTAGGCAGGCAATTAGACAGGTAGAAGGCAGTTAATTAGGCAGGCAATTTAATCGGGCAATTAGGCAGTTAATTAGGCAGGCAATAAGACAAGCAATTAGGCAAGCAATTAGGCCGGTAATTAGGCCGGCAATTAGGCAGGCAATTAGGCAGCAATTAGGCAGGCAATTAGGCATGCAATTAGACAGGCAATTAGGCAGGCTGGCAACTAGGCAGGCAATTAGGCAGGCAATTAGGCAGATATTTGGGCAGGCAATTAGGCAGTTAATAAGGCACTTAACTAGGCAGGCAATTAGGCAGTTAATTAGGCACTTAATTAGGCAGACAATTAGGCAGGCAATTAGGCAGGCAATTATACACGTAATAAGGCAGTTAATTAGGCAGGTAATTAAGGAGTTTATTATGCGGGCAATAAGGCAGGCAATTAGGCAGGCAATTAGGCAGGCAATAAGGCAAGCAATTAGGCAGGCAATTAGGCAGTTTATTAGGAAGGAAATTAGGCAGTTTATTAGGCAGGCAATTAGGCAGGCAATAAGGAAGGCAATTTGGCAGGAAATTAGGCAGTTAATTAGGCAGGCAATTAGGCAGTTAATTAGGCAGTTAATAAGGCAGGCAATTAGGCAGTTAATTAGGCAGGCAATTAGGCAGTTAATTAGGCATACAATAAGTCAGGCAATTAGACAGGCAATAAGGCAGTTAATTAGGCAGTCAGTTAAGCGGGCAATATGGCAGTTTATTAGGCAGGCAATTAAGCAGGCAATTAGCAGTTAATTAGGCACTTAATTAGGCAGGCAATTAGGCAGTTAATTAAGCAGCTAGTTAGGCAGTTAATTATGCATACAATTAGGCAGGCAATTAGATAGGCAGTTAGGCAGGCAATAAGGCAGTTAATTAGGCAGGTAATTAAGGAGTTTAATATGCGGGCAATTAGGCAGGCAATTAAGCAGGCAATTAGGCAGGCAATAAGGCAAGCAATTAGGCAGGCAATTAGGCAGTTTATTAGGAAGGCAATTAGGCAGTTTATTAGGCAGGCAATTAGGCAGGCAATTAGGCAGGCAATAAGGCAAGCAATTAGGCAGGCAATTAGGCAGTTTATTAGGAAGGAAATTAGGCAGTTTATTAGGCAGGCAATTAGGCAGGCAATAAGGAAGGCAATTTGGCAGGAAATTAGGCAGTTAATTAGGCAGGCAATTAGGCAGACAATTAAGCAGTTAATAAGGCAGACAATTAGGCAGTTAACTAGGCACTTAATTAGGCAGGCAATTAGGCAGTTTATTAGGCAGGCAATTAGGCTGTCAATAAGGCAGGCATTTAGACAGGCAGGCAATTAGACAGGCAATTAAGCAGGCAATTAAGCAGGCAGGCAATTAGGCAGGCAATTAGGCAGTTAATTAGGCAAGCAATAAGGCAGGTAATTAGGCAGGCAATTAGGCAAGTAATAAGGCAAGTAATAAGGCAGCAATTTGGCAGGTAATTAGGCAGGCAATAAGGCAGGCAATTAGGCAGGCAATTAGGCAGGTTATTAGGCAGGTAATTAGGCAATTAATTAGGCAGTTAATTAGGCAGGCAATTAGGCAAACAATTAGGCAAGCAATTAGGCAAGCAATTTGGCAGGCAATTTGGAAGCAATTAGGCAGGCTATTAGGCAGGCAAATATACAGGCAATTAGGCAGTTTTTAGGAAGGCAATTAGGCAGTTAATTAGGCAAGCAATTAGGCAGTTAATTATGCATACAATTAGGCAGGCACTTAGATAGGCAATTAGGCATTCAATAAGGCAGTTAATTAGGCAGGTAATTAAGGAGGTAATTAGGCGGGCAATTAGGCAGGTAATTAGGCAGGCAATTATGCAGGCAATAAGGCAAGCAATTAGGCAGGTAGTTAGGCAGTTAATTAGAAAGGCAATTAGGCAGTTTATTAGGCAGGCAATTAGGCAGACAATAAGGCAGGCATTTAGACAGGCAGGCAAATAGGCAGGCAATTAGGCAGGCAGACAATTTGGCAGGCAATTAGGCAGGCAATAAGGCAGGCAATTGGGCAGTTAATTAGGCAGGCAATTAGGCAGGCAATTAGGCAGTTAATATGCAGGCAATTTGGCAGTTAATTAGGCATACAATTAGGCAGGCAATTAGGCAGTTACTTAGGCACTTTATTAGGCAGGCAATTAGGCAGTTAATTAGGCAGGCAATTAGGCAGATAATAAGGCTTACAATAAGGGAGGCAATTAGATAGGAAATTAGGCAGACAGTAAGGCAGTTAATTATGCAGGCAATAAAGCTAACAATTAGTCAGTTAATTAGGCAGGAAATTAAGCTGGCAATTAGGCAGTTAATTAGTGACTTTATTAGGCAGGCAATTAGGCAGTTAATTAGGCAGGCAATTATTCAGATAATAAGGCATACAATTAGGCAGGAAATAAGATAGACAATTAGGTAGTTAATTATGCACTTAATTAGGCAGGAAATTAGGCAGACAATTAGGTAGTTTATTAGGCAGGCAATTAGGCACTAAATTAGGCAGCAATTAGGCTGTTAATTAGGCAGGCAATTAGGCAGGCAATTATGCATTTAATTAGCAAGGCAATAAGGCAGTTAATTAGGCAGTTCATTAGGCAGGCAATTAGACAGGCAATTAGGCAGTTAATTAGGCAGGCAATTAGGCAGGCAATTAGGCAGGCAATAAGGCAGGCAATTAGGCAGTTAATAAGGCATACAATTAGGCAGGCAATAAGATAGACTATTAGGCAGTTAATTTTGCAGTTAATTAGGCAGGCAATAAGGCATTTATTTAGGCAGGCAATTAGGCAGGTAATTAGGCAGTTTATTAGGCAGATAATTACGCAGGGTAATTAGGCTGTTTATTAGCTAGGCAATTAGGCAGTTAATTAGGCAGGCACTTAAGCAGGTAATTAGGCAGACTATTAGACAGGCAAACAATTGGGCAGACAATTAAGCAGTTAATAAGGCAGACAATTAGGCAGTTAACTAGGCACTTAATTAGGCAGGCAATTAGGCAGTTTATTAGGCAGGCAATTAGGCTGGCAATAAGGCAGGCATTTAGACAGGCAGGCAATTAGACAGGCAATTAAGCAGGCAATTAGGCAGGCAGGCAATTAGGCAGGCAATTAGGCAGGCAATTAGCAGTTAATTAGGCAAGCAATAAGGCAGGTAATTAGGCAGGCAATTAGGCAAGTAATAAGGCAGCAATTTGGCAGGTTATTAGGCAGGCAATAAGGCAGGCAATTAGGCAGGCAATTAGGCAGGTTATTAGGCAGGTAATTAGGCAATTAATTAGGCAGTTAATTAGGCAGGCAATTAGGCAAACAATTAGGCAAGCAATTAGGCAAGCAATTTGGCAGGCAATTTGGAAGCAATTAGGCAGGCTATTAGGAAGGCAAATATACAGGCAATTAGGCAGTTTTTAGGAAGGCAATTAGGCAGTTAATTAGGCAGGCAATTAAACAGTTAATTAGGCAGGCACTTAGGCAGGCAATTAGGCAGGAAATTAGACATGCAGATAATTATGCAGGCAATTAAACAGTTAATTAGGCAGGAAATTAGGCAGGAAATTTGGCAGTTAATTAGGCACTTGATTAGGTTTGCATATAGGCAGTTAATTAGGCAGGCAATTAGTCAGTTAATTAGGCAGGCAATTAGTCATTTAATTAGGCAGGCAATTAGGCAGTTATTAGGCAGGCAATTAGGCAGTTAATTAGGCAAGCAATAAGGCAGGTAATTAGGCAGGCAATTAGGCAGGAAATTTGGCAGTTAATTAGGAACTTAATTAGGTTTGCATATAGGCAGTTAATTAGGCAGGCAATTAGGCAGATAATTAGGCAGGCAATTAGGCAATTAATTAGGCAGGCAATTAGGCAGTTAATTAGGCAGGCAATTAGGCAGTTTATTAGGCAGTTAATTAGGCAGGCAATTAGGCAGTTATTTAGACAGGCAATTAGGCAGGCAATTAGGCAGGCACTTAGGCAGGCAATTAGGCAGACTATTAGACAGGCAAACAATTAGGCAGGCAATTAGGCAGGCAATTAGGCAGGCAATTAGGCAGTTTATTAGGCAGGCAATTAGGCAGTTTATTAGGCAGTTGATTAGGCAGGCAATTAGGCAGTTAATTAGGCGGGCAATTAGGCAGTTAATTAGGCAGGCATTTAGGCAGTTTATTAGACAGTTAATTAGGCAGGCAATTAGGCAGTTATTTAGGCAGGCAATTAGGCAGGCAATTAGGCAGGCACTTAGGCAGGCAATTAGGCAGACTATTAGACAGGCAAACAATTAGGCAGGGCAATTTAGCGTGCAATTAGGCAGTTAATTAGGCAAGTAATAATGCAGGCAATAAGGCAGGCATTTAGGCAGACAATTAGGCAGATAATTACGCAGGTAATTAGGCAGTTTATTAGGCAGGCAATTAGGCAGTTAATTAGGCAGGCACTTAGGCAGGACATTGGGCAGACTATTAGACAGGCAAACAATTAGGCAGGCAATTAGGCAGTTAATAAAACAGGCAATTAGCCAGTTAATTAGGCACTTAATTAGGCAGGTAATAAGGCAGGTAATTAGGCAGGCAATTAGGCAGGAAATTTGGCAGTTAATTAGGCACTTAATTAGGTTTGCATATAGGCACTTAATTAGGCAGTTAATTAGCAGGTAATTAGGTAGTTAATAAGGCATACAATAAGGGAGGCAATTAGATAGGCAGTTAGGCAGGCAGTAAGGCAGTTAATTAGGCAGGCAATTAGGCAGGCAATTAGCTAACAATTAGGCAGTTAATTAGGCAGGCAAATAAGCTGACAATTAGGCAGTTAATTATGCACTTTATTAGGCAGGCAATTTGGCAGTTAATTAGGCAGGCAATTAGGCAGTTAATAAGGCATACAATTAGGCAGGCAATAAGATAGACAATTAGGCAGTTAATTAGGCAGGCAATTACGCATTTATTTAGGCAGGGAATTAGGCAGGCAATTAGGCAGGTAATTAGGCAGTTTATTAGGCAGATAATTACGCAGGTAATTAGGCAGTTTATTAGGCAGGCAGTTAGGCAGTTAATTAGGCAGGCACTTAGGCAGGCAATTAGGCAGACTTTTAGACAGGCAAACAATTAGGCAGGCAATTAAGCAGTTAATAAGGCAGGCAATTAGGCAGTTAATTAGGCACTTAATTAGGCAGGCAGTTAAGCAGTTTATTAGGCAGGCAATTAGGCTGGCAATAAGGCAGGCATTTAGACAGGCAGAGAATTTGGCAGGCAATTAGGCAGGCAATTAGGCAGGCAGGCAATTAGGCAGGCAATTAGGCAGGCAATTAGGCAAGCAATAAGGCAGTTAATTAGGCAGGCAATTAGGGGAAGCAATTAGGCAGGCAATTAGGCAGGCAATTAGACAGGCAATTAGGCAGGATATTAGGCAGGCAATTAGGCAAGCAATTAGGCAGGCAATATGGCAGGCAATTAGGCAGTTTTTTTAGGAAGGCAATTAGGCAGTTTATTAGGCAGACAATTTGGCTGGCAATAAGGCTGGAATTAAACAGGCAGGCAATTAGGCAGGCAGGCAATTAGGCAGGCAATTAGGCAGGCAGGCAATTAGGCAGGCAATAAGCAGGCAGGTTATTAGGCAGGCAGGCAATTAGGCAGGTAAATAGGCAGTTAATTAGGCAGTTAATAAGGCAGGCAATTAGGCAGTTAATTAGGCAGGCAATTAGGCAGTTAATTAGGCATACAATTAGGCAGGCAATTAGAAAGGCAATAAGGCAGTTAATTAGGCAGGCAATTAAGCGGACAATTAGGCAGTTAATTAGGCAAGCAATTAAGCAGGCAATTAGGCAGTTAATTAGGCACGCAATTAGGCAGGTAATTAAGCAAGCAATTAGGCAGTTAATTATGCATACAATTAGGCAGGCAATTAGATAGGCAATTAGGCAGGCAATAAGGCAGGCAATTGGGCAGTTAATTAGGCAAGCAATAAGGCAGGCAATTAGGCAGGCAATAAGGCAGTTAATTAGGCAGGCAATTAGGCAGTTATTAAGGCAGGCAATTAGGCAGTTAATTAGGCAGGCAAATAGGCAGGCAAATAGGCAGGCAGGCAAATAGGCAGGCAGGCAATTAGGCAGGCAATTAGGCAGGCAATTAGGCAGGCAATTAGGCAGGCAATAAGGCAAGCAATTAGGCAGGCAATTAGGCAGTTATTAAGAAAGCAATTAGGCAGTTTATAAGGCAGGCAATTAGGCAGGCAATTAGGCAGGCAATAAGGCAGGCAATTGGGCAGTTAATTAGGCAAGCAATAAGGCAGGCAATTAGGCAGGCAATAAGGCAGTTAATTAGGCAGGCAATTAGGCAGTTATTAAGGCAGGCAATTAGGCAGTTAATTAGGCAGGCAAATAGGCAGGCAAATAGGCAGGGCAGGCAAATAGGCAGGCAGGCAATTAGGCAGGCAATTAGGAAGGCAATTAGGCAGGCAATAAGGCAGGCAATTAGGCAGCTAATTAGGCAGGCAATTAGGCAGGCAATTAGGCAGTCAATTAGGCAGACAATAAGGCAGGCATTTAGACAGGCAGGCAAATAGGCAGGCAATTAGGCAGGCAATTAGGTAGGCAATTAGGCAGGCATTAAGGCAGGCAATTAAAAAGTTAATTAGGCAGGCAATTAGGCAGGCAATTAGACAGGCAATATGGCAAATAATTAGGCAGGCAATTAGGCAGGCAATTAAGCGGGCAATTAGGCAGTAAATGAGGCAGGCAATTATGCAGTTAATTAGGCATACAATTACGCAGGCAATTAGATAGGCAATTAGGCAGGCAATAAGGCAGTTAATTAGGCAGGCAATTAGGCAATAAGGCACGCAAATAGGCAGGCAATTAGGCAGGCAGGCAATTATGCAGTTTTTAGAAAGGCAATTAGGCAGTTTATTAGGCAGGCAATTAGGCAGGCAATTAGGCAGGCAAAAAGGCAGGCAATTGGGCAGTTAATTAGGCAAGCAATAAGGCAGGCAATTAGGCAGGCAATAAGGCAGTTAATTAGGCAGGCAATTAGGCAGTTAATTAGGCATACAATAAGTCAGGCAATTAGACAGGCCATAAGGCAGTTAATTAGGCAGTCAATTAAGCGGGCAATTAGGCAGTTTATTAGGCAAGCAATTAAGCAGGCAATTAGCACTTAATTAGGCACTTAATTAGGCAGGCAATTAGGCAGTTAATAATGCAGCTAATTAGGCAGTTATAATGCATACAATTAGGCAGGCAATTATATCGGCAATTAGGCAGGCAATAAGGCAGTTAATTAGGCAGGTAATTAAGGAGGTTATTATGCGGGCAATAAGCAGGCAATTAGGCAGGCAATTAGGCAGGCAATTAGGCAGGCAAAAAGGCAAGCAATTAAGCAGGCAATTAGATAGGCAATTAGGCAGCAATAAAGTAGTTAATTAGGCAGGTAATTAAGGAGTTTATTATGCGGGCAATTAGGCAGGCAATTAGGCAGGCAATTAGGCAGGCAATAAGGCAGTTAATTAGGCAGGCAATTAGGCAGGCAATTAAGCGGGCAATTAGGCAGTAAATTAGGCAGGCAATTAGGCAGTTGATTAGGCATACAATTACGCAGGCAATTAGATAGGCAATTAGGCAGGCAATAAGGCAGTTAATTAGGCAGGCAATTAGGCAGGCAATTAGGCAGGCAATAAGGCACGCAAATAGGCAAGCAATTAGGCAGGCAGGCAATTAGGCAGTTTTTAGAAAGGCAATTAGGCAGTTTATTAGGCAGGCAATTAGGCAGACAATAGGGTAGGCATTTAGACAGGCAGGCAAATAGGCAGGCAATTAGGCAGGCAGGCAATAAGGCAGGCAATTTTGGCAGGCAATTAGGCAGTTAATTAGGCAGTTAATTAGGCAGTTAATTAGGCAGGCAATTAGGCAGTTAATTAGGCAGGCAATTTGGCAGTTTAATTAGGCATACAATTAGGCAGGCAATTAGACAGGCAGAAGGCAGTTAATTAGGCAGGCAATTTAAGCGGGCAATTAGGCAGTTAATTAGGCGGCAATAAGACAAGCAATTAGGCAAGCAATTAGGCCGGCAATTAGGCCGGCAATTAGGCAGGCAGGCAATAAGGCAGGCAATTTGGCAGGCAATTAGGCAGTTAATTAGGCAGTTAATAAGGCAGGCAATTAGGCAGTTAATTAGGCAGGCAATTTGGCAGTTAATTAGGCATACAATTAGGCAGGCAATTAGACAGGCAGAAGGCAGTTAATTAGGCAGGCAATTTAAGCGGGCAATTAGGCAGTTAATTAGGCAGGCAATAAGACAAGCAATTAGGCAAGCAATTAGGCCGGTAATTAGGCCGGCAATTAGGCAGCAATTAGGCAGCAATTAGGCATGCAATTAGACAGGCAATTAGGCAGGCTGGCAACTAGGCAGGCAATTAGGCAGGCAATTAGGCAGATATTTAGGCAGGCAATTAGGCAGTTAATTAGGCACTTAACTAGGCAGGCAATTAGGCAGTTAATTAGGCAGACAATTAGGCAGGCAATTAGGCAGGCAATTATACAGGCAATAAGGCAGTTAATTAGGCAGGTAATTAAGGAGTTTATTATGCGGGCAATAAGGCAGGCAATTAGGCAGGCAATTAGGCAGGCAATAAGGCAGTTAATTAGGCAGGCAATTAGGCAGTTAATTAGGCAGTTAATAAGGCAGTGCAATTAGCAGTTAATTAGGCAGGCAATTAGGCAGTTAATTAGGCATACAATAAGTCAGGCAATTAGACAGGCAATAAGGCAGTTAATTAGGCAGTCAATTAAGCGGCAATTAGGCAGTTTATTAGGCAAGCAATTAGCAGGCAATTAGCAGTTAATTAGGCACTTAATTAGGCAGGCAATAAGGCAGGCAATTTGGCAGGCAATTAGGCAGTTTATTAGGCAGTTAATTAGGCAGTTAATAAGGCAGGCAATTAGGCAGTTAATTAGGCAGGCAATTTGGCAGTTAATTAGGCATACAATTAGGCAGGCAATTAGACAGGCAGAAGGCAGTTAATTAGGCAGGCAATTTAAGCGGGCAATTAGGCAGTTAATTAGGCGGCAATAAGACAAGCAATTAGGCAAGCAATTAGGCCGGCAATTAGGCCGGCAATTAGGCAGGCAGGCAATAAGGCAGGCAATTTGGCAGGCAATTAGGCAGTTAATTAGGCAGTTAATAAGACAGGCAATTAGGCAGTTAATTAGGCAGGCAATTTGGCAGTTAATTAGGCATACAATTAGGCAGGCAATTAGACAGGCAGAAGGCAGTTAATTAGGCAGGCAATTTAAGCGGGCAATTAGGCAGTTAATTAGGCAGGCAATAAGACAAGCAATTAGGCAAGCAATTAGGCCGGTAATTAGGCCGGCAATTAGGCAGCAATTAGGCAGACAATTAGGGCATGCAATTAGACAGGCAATTAGGCAGGCTGGCAACTAGGCAGGCAATAGGCAGGCAATTAGGCAGATATTTAGGCAGGCAATTAGGCAGTTAATTAGGCACTTAACTAGGCAGGCAATTAGGCAGTTAATAGGCACTTAATTAGGCAGACAATTAGGCAGGCAAATTAGGGCAGGCAATTATACAGGCAATAAGGCAGTTAATTAGGCAGGTAATTAAGGAGTTTATTATGCGGGCAATAAGGCAGGCAATTAGGTAGGCAATTAGGCAGGCAATAAGGCAGTTAATTAGGCAGGCAATTAGGCAGTTAATTAGGCAGTTAATAAGGCAGGCAATTAGGCAGTTAATTAGGCAGGCAATTAGGCAGTTAATTAGGCATACAATAAGTCAGGCAATTAGACAGGCAATAAGGCAGTTAATTAGGCAGTCAATTAAGTGGGCAATTAGGCAGTTTATTAGGCAAGCAATTAAGCAGGCAATTAGCAGTTAATTAGGCACTAATTAGGCAGGCAATTAGGCAGTTAATTAAGCAGCTATTTAGGCAGTTTAATTATGCATACAATTAGGCAGGCAATTAGATAGGCAGTTAGGCAGGCAATAAGGCAGTTAATTAGGCAGGTAATTAAGGAGTTTAATATGCGGGCAATTAGGCAGGCAATTAAGCAGGCAATTAGGCAGGCAATAAGGCAAGCAATTAGGCAGGCAATTAGGCAGTTTATTAGGAAGGCAATTAGGCAGTTTATTAGGCAGGCAATTAGAAAGACAATAGGGCAGGGCATTTAGACAGGCAGGCAAATAGGCAGGCAATTAGGCAGGCAGGCAATAGGCAGGCAATTTGGCAGGCAATTAGGCAGTTAATAAGGCAGGCAATTAGGCAGTTAATTAGGCAGGCAATAAGGCAGTTAATTAGGCAGGCAATTAAGCGGCAGTTAGGCAGTAAATTAGGCAGGCAATTAGGCAGTTTATTAGGAAGGGCAATTAGGCAGACAATAGGGCAGGCATTAAGACAGGCAGGCGAATAGGCAGGCAATTAGGGCAGGCAGGCAATAAGGCAGGCAATTGGGCAGTTAATTAGGCAAGCAATAAGGCAGGCAATTAGGCAGGCAATAAGGCAGTTAATTAGGCCAGGCAAATTAGGCAGTTAATAAGGCAGGCAATTGGGTAGTTAATTAGGCACTTAACTAGGCAGGCAATTAGGCAGTTAATTAGGCACTTAATTAGGCAGACAATTAGGCAGGCAATTATACAGGCAATAAGGCAGTTAATTAGGCAGGTAATTAAGGAGTTTATTATGCGGGCAATTAGGCAGGCAATTAGGCAGGCAATTAGCAGGTAATTAAGCAAGCAATTAGGCAGTTAATTATGCATACAATTAGGCAGGCATTAGATAGGCAATTAGGCAGGCAATAAGGCAGTTAATTAGGCAGTTAATTAAGCAGGTTATTAGGCGGTTAATTAGGCAGGCAATTAGGCAGGCAATTAGGCAGGCAATAAGGCAAGCAATTAGGCAGGCAATTAGGCAGTTAATTAAGAAAGCAATTAGGCAGTTTATTAGGCAGGCAATTAGGCAGACAATAAGGCTGGCATTTAGACAGGCAGGCAAATAGGCAGGCAATTAGGCAGGCAGGCAATTAGGCAGGCAATTAGGTAGGCAATTGAGCAAGCAATAAGGCAGGCAATTAGGTAGTTAATTAGGCAGGCAAATAGGCAGGCAAATAGGCAGGCAGGCAAATAGGCAGGCAGGCAATTAGGCAGGCAATTAGGAAGGCAATTAGGCAGGAAATAAGGCAGGCAATTAGCAGCTAATTAGGCAGGCAATTAGGTAGGCAATTTGGCAGGCAATTTAGCAGGCAATTAGGCAGACAATAAGGCAGCTTTAGATAGGCAGGCAAATAGGCAGGCAATTAGACAGGCAATTAGGTAAGCAATTAGGCAGGCATTAAGGCAGGCAATTAGAAAGTTAATTAGGCAGGCAATTAGGAAGGCAATTAGGCAGACAATTGGGCAGTTAATTAGGCAGGCAATTAGGCAGTTAATAAGGCATACAATCAGCAGGCAATTAGACAGGCAATATGGAGTTAATTAGGCAGGCAATTAGGCAGGCAATTAAGCGGGCAATTAGGCAGGCATTTAGACAGGCAGGCAATTAGGCAGGCAATTAGGCAGGCAATAAGGCAGGCAGGCAATTAGGCAGGCAATTAGGCAGGCAGGCAATTAGGCAGGCAGCTATAAGCAGGCAGGCAATTAGGCAGGCCATTTGGCAGTTAATTAGGCAGGCAATTAGGCAGTTAATTAGGCAGTTAATTAGACAGGCAATTAGGCAGTTATTTAGTCAGGCAATTAGGCAGTTAATTAGGCATACAATCAGGCAGGCAATAAGGCAGGCAATAAAGCAGTTAATTAAGGAGGCAATTAGGCAGGCAATTTAAGCGTCAATTAGGCAGTTAATTAGGCATACAATTAGGCAGGCATTTAGATAGGCAATTAGGCAGGCAATAGTAAGTTAATTAGACAGGCAATTAGGCAGGCAATAAGGCAGTGAATTAGGCAGGCAATTAGGCAGGCAATTAAGCGGCAATTAGGCAGTTATTAGGCGGGCAAATTAGGCAGTTAATAAGGCATACAATTAGGCAGGCAATTAGACAGGCAATATGGCAGTTAATTAGGCAGGCATTAGGCAGGCAATTAAGCGGGCAATTAGGCAGTAAATTAGGCAGGCAATTATGCAGTTAATAATGCATACAATTAGGCAGGCAATTATATCGGCAATTAGGCAGGCAATAAGGCAGTTAATTAGGGCAGGTAATTAAGGAGGTTATTATGCGGGCAATAAGCAGGCAATTAGGCAGGCAATTAGGCAGGCAATTAGGCAGGCAAAAAAGGCAAGCAATTAAGCAGGCAATTAGATAGGCAATTAGGCAGCAATAAAGTAGTTAATTAGGCAGGTAATTAAGGAGTTTATTATGCGGGCAATTAGGCAGGCAATTAGGTCAGGCAATTAGGCAGGCAATAAGGCAGTTAATTAGGCAGGCAATTAGGCAGGCAATTAAGCGGGCAATTAGGCAGTAAATTAGGCAGGCAATTAGGCAGTTGATTAGGCATACAATTACGCAGGCAATTAGATAGGCAATTAGGCAGGCAATAAGGCAGTTAATTAGGCAGGCAATTAGGCAGCAATTAGGCAGGCAATAAGGCACGCAAATAGGCATGCAATTAGGCAGGCAGGCAATTAGGCAGTTTTTTAGAAAGGCAATTAGGCAGTTTATTAGGCAGGCAATTAGGCAGACAATAGGGTAGGCATTTAGACAGGCAGGCAAATAGGCAGGCAATTAGGCAGGCAGCAATAAGGCAGGCAATTTGGCAGGCAATTAGGCAGTTAATTAGGCAGTTAATTAGGCAGTTAATTTAGGCAGGCAATTAGGCAGTTAATTAGGCAGGCAATTTGGCAGTTAATTAGGCATACAATTAGGCAGGCAATTAGACAGGCAGAAGGCAGTTAATTAGGCAGGCAATTTAAGCTGGCCAATATTCAGTTAATTAGGCGGCAATAAGACAAGCAATTAGGCAAGCAATTAGGCCGGCAATTAGGCCGGCAATTAGGCAGGCAGGCAATAAGGCAGGCAATTTGGCAGGCAATTAGGCAGTTAATTAGGCAGTTAATAAGTCAGGCAATTAGGCAGTTAATTAGGCAGGCAATTTGGCAGTTAATTAGGCATACAATTAGGCAGGCAATTAGACAGGCAGAAGGCAGTTAATTAGGCAGGCAATTTAAGCGGGCAATTAGGCAGTTAATTAGGCAGGCAATAAGACAAGCAATTAGGCAAGCAATTAGGCCGGTAATTAGGCCGGCAATTAGGCAGCAATTAGGCAGGCAATTAGGCATGCAATTAGACAGGCAATTAGGCAGGCTGGCAACTAGGCAGGCAATTAGGCAGGCAATTAGGCAGATATTTAGGCAGGCAATTAGGCAGTTAATTAGGCACTTAACTAGGCAGGCAATTAGGCAGTTAATTAGGCAGACAATTAGGCAGGCAATTAGGCAGGCAAATTATACAGGCAATAAGGCAGTTAATTAGGCAGGTAATTAAGGAGTTTATTATGCGGGCAATAAGGCAGGCATTAGGCAGGCAATTAGGCAGGCATAAGGCAGTTAATTAGGCAGGCAATTAGGCAGTTAATTAGGCAGTTAATAAGGCAGGCAATTAGGCAGTTAATTAGGCAGGCAATTAGGCAGTTAATTAGGCATACAATAAGTCAGGCAATTAGACAGGCAATAAGGCAGTTAATTAGGCAGTCAATTAAGCGGGCAATTAGGCAGTTTATTAGGCAAGCAATTAAGCAGGCAATTAGCAGTTAATTAGGCACTTAATTAGGCAGGCAATAGGCAGGCAATTTGGCAGGCAATTAGGCAGTAATTAGGCAGTTATTTAGGCAGTTAATAAGGCAGGCAATTAGGCAGTTAATTAGGCAGGCAATTTGGCAGTTAATTAGGCATACAATTAGGCAGGCAATTAGACAGGCAGAAGGCAGTTAATTAGGCAGGCAATTTAAGCGGGCAATTAGGCAGTTAATTAGGCGGCAATAAGACAAGCAATTAGGCAAGCAATTAGGCCGGCAATTAGGCCGGCATTAGGCAGGCAGGCAATAAGGCAGGCAATTTGGCAGGCAATTAGGCAGTTAATTAGGCAGTTAATAAGACAGGCAATTAGGCAGTTAATTAGGCAGGCAATTTGGCAGTTAATTAGGCATACAATTAGGCAGGCAATTAGACAGCAGAAGGCAGTTAATAGGCAGGCAATTTAAGCGGGCAATTAGGCAGTTAATTAGGCAGGCAATAAGACAAGCAATTAGCAAGCAATTAGGCCGGTAATTAGGCCGGCAATTAGGCAGCAATTAGGCAGGCAATTAGGCATGCAATTAGACAGGCAATTAGGCAGGCTGGCAACTAGTAGGCAATTAGGCAGGCAATTAGGCAGATATTTAGGCAGGCAATTAGGCAGTTAATTAGGCACTTAACTAGGCAGGCAATTAGGCAGTTAATTAGGCACTTAATTAGGCAGACATTAGGCAGGCAATTAGGCAGGCAATTATACAGGCAATAAGGCAGTTAATTAGGCAGGTAATTAAGGAGTTTATTATGCGGGCAATAAGGCAGGCAATTAGGTAGGCAATTAGGCAGGCAATAAGGCAGTTAATTAGGCAGGCAATTAGGCAGTAATTAGGCAGTTAATAAGGCAGGCAATTAGGCAGTTAATTAGGCAGGCAATTAGGCAGTTAATTAGGCATACAATAAGTCAGGCAATTAGACAGGCAATAAGGCAGTTAATTAGGCAGTCAATTAAGCGGGCATTAGGCAGTTTATTAGGCAAGCAATTAAGCAGGCAATTAGCAGTTAATTAGGCACTTAATTAGGCAGGCAATTAGGCAGTTAATTAAGCAGCTAGTTAGGGCAGTTAATTATGCATACAATTAGGCAGGCAATTAGATAGGCAGTTAGGCAGGCAATAAGGCAGTTAATTAGGCAGGTAATTAAGGAGTTTAATATGCGGCAATTAGGCAGCAATTAGGCAGGCAATTAAGCAGGCAATTAGGCAGGCAATAAGGCAAGCAATTAGGCAGGCAATTAGGCAGTTTATTAGGAAGGCAATTAGGCAGTTTATTAGGCAGGCAATTAGAAAGACAATAGGGCAGGCATTTAGACAGGCAGGCAAATAGGCAGGCAATTAGGCAGGCAGGCAATAAGGCAGGCAATTTGGCAGGCAATTAGGCAGTTAATAAGGCAGGCAATTAGGCAGTTAATTAGGCAGGCAATAAGGCAGTTAATTAGGCAGGCAATTAAGCGGGCAGTTAGGCAGTAAATTAGGCAGGCAATTAGGCAGTTTATTAGGAAGGCAATTAGGCAGACAATAGGGCAGGCATTAAGACAGGCAGGCAAATAGGCAGGCAATTAGGCAGGCAAGCAATTAGGCAGGCAATAAGCAGGCAGGTTATTAGGCAGGCATGCAATTAGGCAGGCAATTATGCAGTTAATTAGGCAGTTAATAAGGCAGGCAATTAGGCAGTTAATTAGGCAGGCAATTAGGCAGTTAATTAGGCATGCAATTAGGCAGGCAATTAGACAGGCAATAAGGCAGTTAATTAGGCAGGCAATTAAGCGGGCAATTAGGCAGTTAATTAGGCAGGCAATTAAGCAGGCAATTAGGCAGTTAATTAGGCACTAATTAGGCAGGCAATTAGGCAGGTAATTAGGCAAGCAATTAGGCAGTTAATTATGCATACAATTAGGCAGGCCATTAGATAGGCAATTAGGCAGGCAATAAGGCAGTTAATTAGGCAGTTAATTAAGCAGGTTATTAGGCGGTTAATTAGGCAGGCAATTAGGCAGGCAATTAGGCAGGCAATAAGGCAAGCAATTAGGCAGGCAATTAGGCAGTTAATTAAGAAAGCAATTAGGCAGTTTATTAGGCAGGCAATTAGGCAGACAATAAGGCAGGCATTTAGACAGGCAGGCAAATAGGCAGGCAATTAGGCAGGCAGGCAATTAGGCAGGCAATTAGGTAGGCAATTGAGCAAGCAATAAGGCAGGCAATTAGGTAGTTAATTAGGCAGGCAAATAGGCAGGCAAATAGGCAGGCAGGCAAATAGGCAGGCAGGCAATTAGGCAGGCAATTAGGAAGGCAATTAGGCAGGAAATAAGGCAGGCAATTAGGCAGCTAATTAGGCAGGCAATTAGGTAGGCAATTTGGCAGGCAATTTAGCAGGCAATTAGGCAGACAATAAGGCAGGCATTTAGATAGGCAGGCAAATAGGCAGGCAATTAGGCAGGCAATTAGGTAAGCAATTAGGCAGGCATTAAGGCAGGCAATTAGAAAGTTAATTAGGCAGGCAATTAGGAAGGCAATTAGGCAGACAATTGGGCAGTTAATTAGGCAGGCAATTAGGCAGTTAATAAGGCATACAATTAGCAGGCAATTAGACAGGCAATATGGCAGTTAATTAGGCAGGCAATTAGGCAGGCAATTAAGCGGGCAATTAGGCAGGCATTTAGACAGGCAGGCAATTAGGCAGGCAATTAGGCAGGCAATAAGACAGGCAGGCAATTAGGCAGGCAATTAGGCAGGCAGGCAATTAGGCAGGCAGGCAATAAGCAGGCAGGCAATTAGGCAGGCCATTTGGCAGTTAATTAGGCAGGCAATTAGGCAGTTAATTAGGCAGTTAATTAGACAGGCAATTAGGCAGTTATTTAGTCAGGCAATTAGGCAGTTAATTAGGCATACAATCAGGCAGGCAATAAGGCAGGCAATAAAGCAGTTAATTAAGGAGGCAATTAGGCAGGCAATTAAGCGGTCAATTAGGCAGTTAATTAGGCATACAATTAGGCAGGCATTTAGATAGGCAATTAGGCAGGCAATAGTAAGTTAATTAGACAGGCAATTAGGCAGGCAATAAGGCAGTGAATTAGGCAGGCAATTAGGCAGGCAATTAAGCGGGCAATTAGGCAGTTAATTAGGCGGGCAATTAGGCAGTTAATAAGGCATACAATTTGGCAGGCAATTAGACAGGCAATATGGCAGTTAATTAGGCAGGCAATTAGGCAGGCAATTAAGCGGGCAATTAGGCAGTAAATTAGGCAGGCAATTATGCAGTAATAAGGCATACAATTACACAGGCAATTAGATAGGCAATTAGGCAGGCAATAAGGCAGTTAATTAGGCAGGCAATCAGGTAGGCAATTAGACAGGCAATTAGGCAGGTAATTAGGCAGGAAATAAATAAGGCAATTAGGCAGGCAATAAGGCACGCAAATAGGCAGACAATTAGGCAGGCAGGATTTAGGCAGTTTTTAGAAAGGCAATTAGGCAGTTTATTAGGCAGGCAATTAGGCAGGCAATTAGGCAGGCAAAAAGGCAGGCAAATAGGCAGGCAATTAGGCAGGCAATTAGGCAGGCAATTAGGTAGGCAATTAGGCAGGCATTAAGGCAGGCAATTAAAAAGTTAATTAGGCAGGCAATTAGGCAGGCAATTAGACAGGCAATATGGCAAATAATTAGGCAGGCAATTAGGCAGGCAATTAAGCGGGCAATTAGGCAGTAAATGAGGCAGGCAATTATGCAGTTAATTAGGCATACAATTACGCAGGCAATTAGATAGGCAATTAGGCAGGCAATAAGGCAGTTAATTAGGCAGGCAATTAGGCAGGCAATAAGGCACGCAAATAGGCTGGCAATTAGGCAGGCAGGCAATTATGCAGTTTTTAGAAAGGCAATTAGGCAGTTTATTAGGCAGGCAATTAGGCAGGCAATTAGGCAGGCAAAAAGGCAGGCAATTGGGCAGTTTATTAGGCAAGCAATAAGGCTGGCAATTAGGCAGGCAATAAGGCAGTTAATTAGGCAGGCAATTAGGCAGTTAATAAGGCAGGCAATTGGGCAGTTAATTAGGCAGGCAATTAGGCAGTTAATTAGGCATACAATAAGTCAGGCAATTAGACAGGCCATAAGGCAGTTAATTAGGCAGTCAATTAAGCGGGCAATTAGGCAGTTTATTAGGCAAGCAATTAAGCAGGCAATTAGCACTTAATTAGGCACTTAATTAGGCAGGCAATAAGGCAGTTAATTAGGCAGGTAATTAAGGAGGTTATTATGCGGGCAATAAGCAGGCAATTAGGCAGGCAATTAGGCAGGCAATTAGGTAGGCAAAAAGGCAAGCAATTAAGCAGGCAATTAGGCAGTTTATTAGGAAGGCAATTAGGCAGTTTATTAGGCAGGCAATTAGGCAGACAATAGGGCAGGCATTTAGACAGGCAGGCAAATAGGCAGGCAATTAGGCAGGCAGGCAATTAGGCAGGCAATAAGGAAGGCAATTAAGCAGGCAATAAGGCAGGCAATTAGGCAGCTAATTAGGCAGGCAATTAGGCAGGCAGGCAATTAGGCAGGCAATTAGGCAGGCAATTAGGCATTTAATTAGGCAAGCAATAAGGCTGTTAATTAGGCAGGCAATTAGGCAGGCAATTAGGCAGTTAATAAGGCATACAATTAGGCAGGCAATTAGACAGGCAATATGGCAGTTAATTAGGCAGGCAATTAGGCAGGCAATTAAGCGGGCAGTTAGGCAGTAAATTAGGCAGGCAATTAGGCAGTTGATTAGGCATACAATTACGCAGGCAATTAGATAGGCAATTAGGCAGGCAATAAGGCAGTTAATTAGGCAGGCAATTAGGCAGGCAATTAGGCAGGCAATAAGGCACGCAAATAGGCAGGCAATTAGGCAGGCAGGCAATTAGGCAGTTTTTAGAAAGGCAATTAGGCAGTTTATTAGGCAGGCAATTAGGCAGGCAATTAGGCAGGCAATAAGGCAGGCAATTGAGCGGGTAATTAGGCAGTTTATTAGGCAAGCAATTAAGCAGGCAATTAGCAGTTAATTAGGCACTTAATTAGGCAGGCAATTAGGCAGTTAAATAAGCAGCTAATTAGGCTGTTAATTATGCATATAATTAGGCAGGCAATTAGATAGGCTATTAGGCAGGCAATAAAGTAGTTAATTAGGCAGGTAATTAAGGAGTTTATTATGCGGGCAATTAGGCAGGCAATTAGGCAGGCAATTAGGCAGGCAATAAGGCAGTTAATTAGGCAGGCAATTAGGCAGGCAATTAAGCGGGCAATTAGGCAGTAAATTAGGCAGGTTATTAGGCAGTTTATTAGGCATACAATTACGCAGGCAATTAGATAGGCAATTAGGCAGGCAATAAGGCAGTTAATTAGGCAGGCAATTAGGCAGGCAATTAGGCAGGCAATAAGGCACGCAAATAGGCAAGCAATTAGGCAGGCAGGCAATTAGGCAGTTTTTAGAAAGGCAATTAGGCTGTTTATTAGGCAGGCAATTAGGCAGACAATAGGGCAGGCATTTAGACAGGCAGGCAAATAGGCAGGCAATTAGGCAGGCAGGCAATAAGGCAGGCAATTTGGCAGGCAATTAGGCAGGCAGGCAATAAGGCAGGCAATTTGGCAGGCAATTAGGCAGTTAATTAGGCAGGCAATTAGGCAGTTAATAAGGCAGGCAATTAGGCAGTTAATTAGGCAGGCAATTTGGCAGTTAATTAGGCATACAATTAGGCAGGCAATTAGACAGGCAGAAGGCAGTTAATTAGGCAGGCAATTTAAGCGGGCAATTAGGCAGTTAATTAGGCAGGCAATAAGACAAGCAATTAGGCAAGCAATTAGGCCGGCAATTAGGCCGGCAATTAGGCAGGCAGGCAATAAGGCAGGCAATTTGGCAGGCAATTAGGCAGTTAATTAGGCAGGCAATTAGGCAGTTAATTAGGCAGGCAATTTGGCAGTTAATTAGGCATACAATTAGGCAGGCAATTAGACAGGCAGAAGGCAGTTAATTAGGCAGGCAATTTAAGCGGGCAATTAGGCAGTTAATAAGGCAGGCAATAAGACAAGCAATTAGGCAAGCAATTAGGCCGGTAATTAGGCCGGCAATTAGGCAGGCAATTAGGCAGCAATTAGGCAGGCAATTAGCCATGCAATTAGACAGGCAATTAGGCAGGCTGGCAACTAGGCAGGCAATTAGGCTGGCAACTAGGCAGATATTTGGGCAGGCAATTAGGCAGTTAATTAGGCACTTAACTAGGCAGGCAATTAGGCAGTTAATTAGGCACTTAATTAGGCAGACAATTAGGCAGGCAATTAGGCAGGCAATTATAGAGGCAATAAGGCAGTTAATTAGGCAGGTAATTAAGGAGTTTATTATGCGGGCAATAAGGCAGGCAATTAGGCAGGCAATTAGGCAGGCAATAAGGCAAGCAATTAGGCAGGCAATTAGGCAGTTTATTAGGAAGGAAATTAGGCAGTTTATTAGGCAGGCAATTAGGCAGGCAATAAGGAAGGCAATTTGGCAGAAAATTAGGCAGTTAATTAGGCAGGCAATTAGGCAGTTAATTAGGCAGTTAATAAGGCAGGCAATTAGGCAGTTGATTAGGCAGGCAATTAGGCAGTTAATTAGGCATACAATAAGTCAGGCAATTAGACAGGCAATAAGGCAGTTAATTAGGCAGTCAATTAAGCAGGCAATTAGGCAGTTTATTAGGCAGGTAATTAAGCAGGCAATTAGCAGTTAATTAGGCACTTAATTAGGCAGGCAATTAGGCAGTTAATTAAGCAGCTAGTTAGGCAGTTAATTATGCATACAATTAGGCAGGCAATTAGATAGGCAGTTAGGCAGGCAATAAGGCAGTTAATTAGGCAGGTAATTAAGGAGTTTAATATGCGGGCAATTAGGCAGGCAATTAAGCAGGCAATTAGGCAGGCAATAAGGCAAGCAATTAGGCAGGCAATTAGGCAGTTTATTAGGAAGGCAATTAGGCAGTTTATTAGGCAGGCAATTAGGCAGACAATAGGGCAGGCATTTAGACAGGCAGGCAAATAGGCAGGCAATTAGGCAGGCAGGCAATAAGGCAGGCAATTTGGCAGGCTATTAGGCAGTTAATAAGGCAGGCAATTAGGCAGTTAATTAGGCAGGCAATAAGGCAGTTAATTAGGCAGGCAATTAAGCGGGCAGTTAGGCAGTAAATTAGGCAGGCAATTAGGCAGTTTATTAGGAAGGCTATTAGGCAGTTTATTAGGCAGGCAATTAGGCAGACAATAGGGCAGGCATTAAGACAGGCAGGCAAATAGGCAGGCAATTAGGCAGGCAGGCAATAAGGCAGGCAATTGGGCAGTTAATTAGGCAAGCAATAAGGCAGGCAATTAGGCAGGCAATAAGGCAGTTAATTAGGCAGGCAATTAGGCAGTTAATAAGGCAGGCAATTGGGCAGTTAATTAGGCAGGCAATTAGGCAGTTAATTTGACATACAATAAGTCAGGCAATTAGACAGGCAATAAGGCAGTTAATTAGGCAGTCAATTAAGCGGGCAATTAGGCAATTATTTAGGCAAGCAATTAAGCAGGCAATTAGCAGTTAATTAGGCACTTAATTAGGCAGGCAATTAGGCAGATAATTAAGCAGCTAATTAGGCAGTTAATTATGCATACAATTAGGCAGGCAATTAGATAGGCAATTAGGCAGGCAATAAAGCAGTTAATTAGACAGGTAATTAAGGAGTTTATTATGCGGGCAATTAGGCAGGCAATTAGGCAGGCAATCAGGCAGGCAATAAGGCAGGCAATTTGGCAGGCAATTAGGCAGTTAATTAGGCAGGCAATTAGGCAGTTAATTAGGCAGTTAATAAGGCAGGCAATTAGGCAGTTAATTAGGCAGGCAATTTGGCAGTTAATTAGGCATACAATTAGGCAGGCAATTAGACAGGCAGAAGGCAGTTAATTAGGCGGGAAATTTAAGCGGGCAATTAGGCAGTTAATTAGGCAGGCAATAAGACAAGCAATTAGGCAAGCAATTAGGCCGGCAATTAAGCCGGCATATAGGCAGGCAATTAGGCAGCAATAAGGCAGGCAATTAGGCATGCAATTAGACAGGCAATTAGGCAGGCAGGCAATTAGGCAGGCAATTAAGCAGGCAATTAGGCAGATATTTAGGCAGGCAATTAGGCAGTTAATTAGGCACTTAACTAGGCAGGCAATTAGGCAGTTAATTAGGCACTTAATTAGGCAGACAATTAGGCAGGCAATTTGGCAGGCAACATACAGGCAATAAGGCAGTTAATTAGGCAGGTAATTAAGGAGTTTATTATGCGGGCAATTAGGCAGGCAATTAGGCAGGCAATTAGGCAGGCAATAAGGCAAGCAATTAGGCAGGCAATTAGGCAGTTTATTAGGAAGGCAATTAGGCAGTTTATTAGGCAGGCAATTAGGCAGACAATAGGACAGGCATTTAGACAGGCAGGCAAATAGGCAGGCAATTAGGCAGGCAGGCAATAAGGCAGGCAATTTGGCAGGCAATTAGGCAGTTAATTAGGCAGGCAATTAGGCAGAATTAGGCAGTTAATAAGGCAGGCAATTAGGCAGTTAATTAGGCAGGCAATTAGGCAGTTAATTAGGCATACAATAAGTCAGGCAATTAGACAGGCAATTAGGCAAACAATTAGGCAAGCAATTAGGCAAGCAATTTGGCAGGCAATTTGGCAACAATTAGGCAGGCTATTAGGCAGGCAAATATACAGGCAATTAGGCAGTTTTTAGGAAGGCAATTAGGCAGTTAATTAGGCAGGCAATTAGGCAGTTAATTAGGCAGGCACTTAGGCAGGCAATTAGGCAGGAAATTAGACAGGCAGATAATTATGCAGGCAATTAGGCAGTTAATTAGGCAGGAAATTAGGCAGGAAATTTGGCAGTTAATTAGGCACTTAATTAGGTTTTCATATAGGCAGTTAATTAGGCAGGCAATTAGGCAGTTAATTAGGCAGGCAATTAGCATTTAATTATGCAGGCAATTAGGCATTTATTAGGCAGGCAATTAGGCAGTTAATTAGGCAAGCAATAAGGCAGGTAATTAGGCAGGTAATTAGGCAGAAAATTGGGCAGGAAATTTGGCAGTTAATTAGGCACTTAATTAGGTTTGCATATAGGCAGGTAATTAGGCAGGCAATTAGGCAGATAATTAGGCAGGCAATTAGGCAGTTAATTAGGCAGGCAATTAGGCAGTTAATTAGGCAGGCAATTAGGCAGTTTATTTAGGCAGGCAATTAGGCAGTTAATTGGGCAGATAATTACGCAGGTAATTAGGCAGTTTATTAGGCAGGCAATTAGGCAGTTAATTAGGCAGGCACTTAGGCAGGACATTAGGCAGACTATTAGACAGGCAAACAATTAGGCAGGCAATTAAGCAGTTAATAAGGCAGGCAATTAGGCAGTTAATTAGGCAGACAATTAGGCAGTTTATTAGGCAGGCAATTAGGCTGGCAATAAGGCAGGCATTTAGACAGGCAGGCAATTTGGCAGGCAATTAGGCAGGCAATTAGGCAGGCAGGCAATTAGGCAGGCAATTAGGCAGGCAATTAGGCATTTAATTAGGCAAGCAATAAGGCAGTTAATTAGGCAGGCAATTAGGGAAGCAATTAGGCAAGCAATTAGGCAGGCAATTAGGCAGGCAATTAGGCAGGCAATTAGGCAAGCAATTAGGCAGTTAATTAGGCATACAATTAGGCAGGCAATTAGACAGGCAATAAGGCAGTTAATTAGGCAGGCAATTAAGCGGGCAATTAGGCAGTTAATTAGGCAAGCAATTAAGCAGGCAATTAGGCAGTTAATTAGGCACTAATTAGGCAGGCAATTAGGCAGGTAATTAAGCAAGCAATTAGGCAGTTAATTATGCATACAATTAGGCAGGCAATTAGATAGGCAATTAGGCAGGCAATAAGGCAGTTAATTAGGCAGTTAATTAAGCAGGTTATTAGGCTGTTAATTAGGCAGGCAATTAGGCAGGCAATAAGGCAAGCAATTAGGCAGGCAATTAGGCAGTTAATTAAGAAAGCAATTTGGCAGGCAATTTGGCAGGCAATTGAAGCAGGCAATTAGGCAGACAATAAGGCAGGCATTTAGACAGGCAGGCAAATAGGCAGGCCTTTAGGCAGGCAATTAGGTAAGCAATTAGGCAGGCATTAAGGCAGGCAATTAGAAAGTTAATTAGGCAGGCAATTAGGAAGGCAATTAGGCAGACAATTGGGCAGTTAATTAGGCAGGCAATTAGGCAGTTAATAAGGCATACAATCAGCAGGCAATTAGACATGCAATATGGCAGTTAATTAGGCAGGCAATTAGGCAGGCAATTAAGCGGGCAATTAGGCAGGCATTTAGACAGGCAGGCAATTAGGCAGGCAATTAGGCAGGCAATAAGGCAGGCAGGCAATTAGGCAGGCAATTAGGCAGGCAGGCAATTAGGCAGGCAGGCAATAAGCAGGCAGGCAATTAGGCAGGCCATTTGGCAGTTAATTAGGCAGGCAATTAGGCAGTTAATTAGGCAGTTAATTAGACAGGCAATTAGGCAGTTATTTAGTCAGGCAATTAGGCAGTTAATTAGGCATACAATCAGGCAGGCAATAAGGCAGGCAATAAAGCAGTTAATTAAGGAGGCAATTAGGCAGGCAATTAAGCGGTCAATTAGGCAGTTAATTAGGCATACAATTAGGCAGGCATTTAGATAGGCAATTAGGCAGGCAATAGTAAGTTAATTAGACAGGCAATTAGGCAGGCAATAAGGCAGTGAATTAGGCAGGCAATTAGGCAGGCAATTAGGCAGGCAATAAGGCAAGCAATTAGGCAGGCAATTAGGCAGTTTATTAGGAAGGCAATTAGGCAGTTTATTAGGCAGGCAATTAGGCAGACAATAGGGCAGGCATTTAGACAGGCAGGCAAATAGGCAGGCAATTAGGCAGGCAATAAGGCAGGCAATTTGGCAGGCAATTAGGCAGTTAATTAGGCAGGCAATTAGGCA
Organism: Bacillus rossius redtenbacheri; assembly: GCF_032445375.1. Classification (NCBI taxonomy): domain Eukaryota; kingdom Metazoa; phylum Arthropoda; class Insecta; order Phasmatodea; family Bacillidae; genus Bacillus; species Bacillus rossius. The sequence goes on along the minus strand of NW_026962531.1, from coordinate 3,543 downwards.
GTTAATTAGGCAGTTAATAAGGCAGGCAATTAGGCAGTTAATTAGGCAGGCAATTTGGCAGTTAATTAGGCATACAATTAGGCAGGCAATTAGACTGGCAGAAGGCAGTTAATTAGGCGGACAATTTAAGCGGGCAATTAGGCAGTTAATTAGGCAGGCAATAAGACCAGCAATTAGGCAAGCAATTAGGCCGGCAATTAAGCCGGCATATAGGCAGGCAATTAGGCAGCAATTAGGCAGGCAATTAGGCATGCAATTAGACAGGCAATTAGGAAGGCAGGCAATTAGGCAGGCAATTAAGCAGGCAATTAGGCAGATATTTAGGCAGGCAATTAGGCAGTTAATTAGGCACTTAACTAGGCAGGCAATTAGGCAGTTAATTAGGCACTTAATTAGGCAGACAATTAGGCAGGCAATTTGGCAGGCAATAAGGCAAGCAATTAGGCAGGCAATTAGGCAGTTTATTAGGAAGGCAATTAGGCAGTTAATTAGGCAGGCAATTAGGCAGTTAATTAGGCAGGCACTTAGGCAGGAAATTAGACAGGCAGATAATTATGCAGGCAATTAGGCAGTTAATTAGGCAGGAAATTAGGCAGGAAATTTGGCAGTTAATTAGGCACTTAATTAGGTTTGCATATAGGCAGTTAATTAGGCAGGCAATTAGGCAGTTAATTAGGCAGGCAATTAGCATTTAATTATGCAGGCAATTAGGCATTTATTAGGCAGGCAATTAGGCAGTTAATTAGGCAAGCAATAAGGCAGGTAATTAGGCAGGCAATTAGGCAGGAAATTTGGCAGTTAATTAGGCACTTAATTAGGTTTGCATATAGGCAGGTAATTAGGCAGGCAATTAGGCAGATAATTAGGCAGGCAATTAGGCAGTTAATTAGGCAGGCAATTAGGCAGTTAATTAGGCAGGCAATTAGGCAGTTTTTTTAGGCAGGCAATTAGGCAGTTAATTGGGCAGATAATTACGCAGGTAATTAGGCAGTTTATTAGGCAGGCAATTAGGCAGTTAATTAGGCAGGCACTTAGGCAGGACATTAGGCAGACTATTAGACAGGCAAACAATTAGGCAGGCAATTAGGCAGTTAATAAAACAGGCAATTAGCCAGTTAATTAGGCACTTAATTAGGCAGGCAATAAGGCAGGTAATTAGGCAGGCAATTAGGCAGGAAATTTGGCAGTTAATTAGGCAGTTTATTAGGCACATAATTAAGCAATTAATTAAGCAGTTCATTAGGCAGGCAATAAGGCAGTTTATTAGGCAGGCAATTAGGCTGGCAATAAGGCAGGCATTTACACAGGCAGGCAATTTGGCAGGCAATTAGGCAGGCAATTAGGCAGGCAGGCAATTAGGCAGGCAATTAGGCAGGCAATTAGGCATTTAATTAGGCAAGCAATAAGGCAGTTAATTAGGCAGGCAATTAGGGAAGCAATTAGGCAGGCAATTAGGCAGGCAATTAGGCAGGTAATTAGGCAGGCAATTAGGCAAGCAATTAGGCAGGCAATATGGCAGGCAATTAGGCAGTTTTTAGGAAGGCAATTAGGCAGTTTATTAGGCAGGCAATTTGGCTGGCAATAAGGCTGGAATTAAGACAGGAAGGCAATTAGGCAGGCAGGCAATTAGGCAGGCAATTAGGCAGGCAAGCAATTAGGCAGGCAATAAGCAGGCAGGTTATTAGGCAGGCATGCAATTAGGCAGGCAATTATGCAGTTAATTAGGCAATTAATAAGGCAGGCAATTAGGCAGTTAATTAGGCAGGCAATTAGGCAGTTAATTAGGCATGCAATTAGGCAGGCAATTAGACAGGCAATAAGGCAGTTAATTAGGCAGGCAATTAAGCGGGCAATTAGGCAGTTAATTAGGCAGGCAATTAAGCAGGCAATTAGGCAGTTAATTAGGCACTAATTAGGCAGGCAATTAGGCAGGTAATTAAGCAAGCAATTAGGCAGTTAATTATGCATACAATTAGGCAGGCAATTAGATAGGCAATTAGGCAGGCAATAAGGCAGTTAATTAGGCAGTTAATTAAGCAGGTTATTAGGCGGTTAATTAGGCAGGCAATTAGGCAGGCAATTAGGCAGGCAATAAGGTAAGCAATTAGGCAGGCAATTAGGCAGTTAATTAAGAAAGCAATTAGGCAGTTTATTAGGCAGGCAATTAGGCAGACAATAAGGCAGGCATTTAGACAGGCAGGCAAATAGGCAGGCAATTAGGCAGGCAGGCAATTAGGCAGGCAATTAGGTAGGCAATTGAGCAAGCAATAAGGCAGGCAATTAGGTAGTTAATTAGGCAGGCAAATAGGCAGGCAAATAGGCAGGCAGGCAAATAGGCAGGCAGGCAATTAGGCAGGCAATTAGGAAGGCAATTAGGCAGGCAATAAGGCAGGCAATTAGGCAGCTAATTAGGCAGGCAATTAGGTAGGCAATTTGGCAGGCAATTTAGCAGGCAATTAGGCAGACAATAAGGCAGGCATTCAGATAGGCAGGCAAATAGGCAGGCAATTAGGAAGGCAATTAGGCAGGCAATAAGGCAGGCAATTAGGCAGCTAATTAGGCAGGCAATTAGGTAGGCAATTTGGCAGGCAATTTAGCAGGCAATTAGGCAGACAATAAGGCAGGCATTCAGATAGGCAGACAATTGGGCAGTTAATTAGGCAGGCAATTAGGCAGTTAATAAGGCATACAATCAGCAGGCAATTAGACAGGCAATATGGCAGTTAATTAGGCAGGCAATTAGGCAGGCAATTAAGCGGGCAATTAGGCAGGCATTTAGACAGGCAGGCAATTAGGCAGGCAATTAGGCAGGCAATAAGGCAGGCAGGCAATTAGGCAGGCAATTAGGCAGGCAGGCAATTAGGCAGGCAGGCAATAAGCAGGCAGGCAATTAGGCAGGCCATTTGGCAGTTAATTAGGCAGGCAATTAGGCAGTTAATTAGGCAGTTAATTAGGCAGGCAATTAGGCAGTTTATTAGGCAGGCAATTAGGCTGGCAATAAGGCAGGCATTTAGACAGGCAGGCAATTAGACAGGCAATTAGGTAGGCAATTAGGCAGGCAGGCAATTAGGCAGGCAATTAGGCAGTTAATTAGGCAAGCAATGAGGCAGGTAATTAGGCAGGCAATTAGGCAAGTAATAAGGCAGCAATTTGGCAGGTAATTAGGCAGGCAATAAGGGAGGCAATTAGGCAGGCAATTAGGCAGGTTATTAGGCAGGTAATTAGGCAATTAATTAGGCAGTTAATTAGGCAGGGAATTAGGCAAACAATTAGGCAAGCAATTAGGCAAGCAATTTGGCAGGCAATTTGGCAACAATTAGGCAGGCTATTAGGCAGGCAAATATACAGGCAATTAGGCAGTTTTTAGGAAGGCAATTAGGCAGTTAATTAGGCAGGCAATTAGGCAGTTAATTAGGCAGGCACTTGGGCAGGCAATTAGGCAGGAAATTAGACAGGCAGATAATTATGCAGGCAATTAGGCAGTTAATTAGGCAGGAAATTAGGCAGGAAATTTGGCAGTTTATTAGGCACTTAATTAGGTTT
>NW_026962530.1:30000-41026 GCF_032445375.1 Bacillus rossius redtenbacheri | reverse complement strand
AGAGTCCCGCAGGCTTGCTTCTCCAAGCCTGTGTTAATACACATGTTAATTTAACATGTAAAATTACCGAGGATTATTTCCCCGGCCGCGGAGGCCTCGGTCGCCGCCAGAATTTTCTGGCTCCCCGCTCAATATATTGCAGCGACCCGCAGGCTTGCTTCTCCCAGCCTGTGTTAATACACATGTTAATTTAACATGTAAAATTACCGAGGATTATTTCCCCGGCCGCGGAGGCCTCGGTCGCCGCCAGAATTTTCTGGCTCCCGGCTCAATATATTACAGAGTCCCGCAGGCCTGTCTCCAGTGGAATACACACAGTCCGAGAGCCGAAAATTTGCCGGCGTGTGGAGGCCTCGGTCGCCAACAGATTGCCATAGGCTCTGGCTGCAATATTTACCGTGTATTTTTTCCCTCCAGAGACACCACTACCCCCTATATAACCCAAAATGGGCCTTGCGGCGGGTACACGCGGAGCCCGAGCGCCGAAGTTCTCCCGGCCGCGGAGGCCTCGGTCGCCGGGAGAATTTCTCCGGCCCCTGCTCGAAATTTTTCAAAGTCCAGAATGCCTGCTTCTCCCAGCCTGTGTTAATACACATGTTAATTTAACATGTAAAATTACCGAGGATTATTTCCCCGGCCGCGGAGGCCTCGGTCGCCGCCAGAATTTTCTGGCTCCCCGCTCAATGTATTGCAGAGTCCCGCAGGCTTGCTTCTCCCAGCCTGTGTTAATACACATGATAATTTAACATGTAAAATCATTGAGGACCATTTCCTCGGCCGCGGAGGCCTCGGTCGCCGCCAGAATTTTCTGGCTCCCCGCTCAATGTATTGCAGAGTCCCGCAGGCTTGCTTCTCCCAGCCTGTGTTAATACACATGTTAATTTAACATGTAAAATCAACAAGGACCATTTCCTCGGCCGCGGAGGCCTCGGTCGCCGCCAGAATTTTCTGGCTGCCCGCTCCCCATTGGTAGACGCGGAGCCCGAGCGCCGAGAGTTCTCCCGGCCGCGGAGGCCTCGGTCGCCGGGAGAATTTCTCCGGCCCCTGCTCGAAATTTTTCAAAGTCCAGAATGCCTGCTTCTCCCAGCATGTGTTAATACACATGTTAATTTAACATGTAATATTACCAATGACCTTTTCCTCGGCCGCGGAGGCCTCGGTCGCCGCCAGAATTTTCTGGCTGCCCGCTCCCCATGGGTAGACGCGCTGCCCGAGCGCCGAGAGTTCTCCCGGCCGCGGAGGCCTCGGTCGCCGGGAGAATTTCTCCGGCCCCTGCTCGAAATTTTTCAAAGTCCAGAATGCCTAGTTCTCCCAGCCTGTGTTAATACACATGTTAATTTAACATGTAAAATTACCAAGGATTATTATCCCGGCCGCAGAGGCCTCGGTCGCCGCCAGAAATTTCTGGCTCCCCGCTCAATGTATTGCAGAGTCCCGCAGGCTTGCTTCTCCAAGCCTGTGTTAATACACATGTTAATTTAACATGTAAAATTACCGAGGATTATTTCCCCGGCCGCGGAGGCCTCGGTCGCCGCCAGAAATTTCTGGCTCCCCGCTCAATATATTGCAGCGACCCGCAGGCTTGCTTCTCCCAGCCTGTGTTAATACACATGTTAATTTAACATGTAAAATCACCAAGGACCATTTCCTCGGCCGCGGAGGCCTCGGTCGCCGCCAGAATTTTCTGGCTGCCCGCTCCCCATGTGTAGACGCGGAGCCCGAGCGCCGAGAGTTCTCCCGGCCGCGGAGGCCTCGGTCGCCGCCAGAATTTTCTGGCTCCCCGCTCAATGTATTGCAGAGTCCCGCAGGCTTGCTTCTCCAAGCCTGTGTTAATACACATGTTAATTTAACATGCAAAATCACCAATGACAATTTCCTCGGCCGCGGAGGCCTCCATCGCCGGGAGAATTTTCTGGCTCTCTGCTCGAATTTTTTCTAAGTCCCGATTCGCTATTACAGGCTGGCGCACGGAGTCCGAGGGGCGGAAATATGCCGGGTAGTGGTGCCTTCCGTCGCCGAGACATTTTACAATTGCCTGGGAGCAGTATTTAACATGTTAATTTTTTCCCCCTCGGGACACCACTACCCCCTATATAACCCAAAATGGGCCATGCAATGGGTGCCCACAACGCCCGAGCGCGGGCATTTTTCCCGGGCGCCGAGGCCTCGATCGCCGGGAGAATGTCTCCAGCTATTTGCATGATGTCCCGATTCGCCCCACAAGGCGAACAACCACGAACGAGGTGGTTTTCGTTCGTGGTTGTTTTCGTTCGTGGTTGTTTACCGTTCGTGGTTGTTTTCATTCGTGGTTGTTGTGCGTTCGTGGTTGTTGTCGTTCGGGGTTGTTTTCCGTTCGTGGTTGTTGTCGTTCGTGGTTGTTGTCGTTCGTGGTTGTTGTCGTTCGTGGTTGTTTTCCGTTCGTGGTTGTTTTACGTTCGTGGTTGTTTTCGAGGCAATTGGTACTTTGAAAATTTCAATCGGTTAGCTAGAAAAAATTCTCCCGGCGGTGATTGCCTTGATCGCCGGGAGAATTTTCTGGCTCCCCGATAAAATTTTTTCCAAGTCCCGATTCGCTCTTACAAGCTGGCGCACGGAGTCCGAGGGGCGGGAATTCGCCGGGTAGTGGTGCGTTCCGTCGCCGAGACATTTTCCTATTGCCTGGAAGCAGTATTTAACATGTTAATTTTTTCCCCCTCGGGACACCACTACCCCCTATATAACACAAAATGGGCCTTGCCGCGGGTACACCCGGAGCCCGAGCGCCGAGAGTTCTCCCGGCCGCAGAGGCCTCGGTCGCCGGGAGAATTTCTCCGGCCCCTGCTCGAAATTTTCCAAAGTCCAGAATGCCTGCTTCTCCCAGCCTGTGTTAATACACATGTTAATTTAACATGTAAAATTACCAAGGACCATTTCCTCGGCCGCGGAGGCCTCGGTCGCCGCCAGAATTTTCTGGCTGCCCGCTCCCCATGGGTAGACGCGGAGCCCGAGCGCCGAGAGTTCTCCCGGCCGCGGAGGCCTCGGTCGCCGGGAGAATTTCTCCGGCCCCTGCTCGAAATTTTTCAAAGTCCAGAATGCCTGCTTCTCCCAGCATGTGTTAATACACATGTTAATTTAACATGTAATATTACCAATGACCTTTTCCTCGGCCGCGGAGGCCTCGGTCGCCGCCAGAATTTTCTGGCTGCCCGCTCCCCATGGGTAGACGCGGAGCCCGAGCGCCGAGAGTTCTCCCGGCCGCGGAGGCCTCGGTCGCCGGGAGAATTTCTCCGGCCCCTGCTCGAAATTTTTCAAAGTCCAGAATGCCTAGTTCTCCCAGCCTGTGTTAATACACATGTTAATTTAACATGTAAAATTAACAAGGATTATTATCCCGGCCGCAGAGGCCTCGGTCGCCGCCAGAAATTTCTGGCTCCCCGCTCAATGTATTGCAGAGTCCCGCAGGCTTGCTTCTCCAAGCCTGTGTTAATACACATGTTAATTTAACATGTAAAATTACAGAGGATTATTTCCCCGGCCGCGGAGGCCTCGGTCGCCGCCAGAATTTTCTGGCTGCCCGCTCAATGTATTGCAGAGTCCCGCAGGCTTGCTTCTCCAAGCCTGTGTTAATACACATGTTAATGTAACATGCAAAATCACCAATGACAAATTCCTCGGCCGCGGAGGCCTCGATCGCCGGGAAAATGTTCTGGCTCCCTGCTCGAATTTTTTTTCTAAGTCCCGATTCGCTATTACAGGCTGGCGCACGGAGTCCGAGGGGCGTAAATATGCCGGGTAGTGGTGCCTTCCGTCGCCGAGACATTTTACAATTGCCTGGGAGCAGTATTTAACATGTTAATTTTTTCCCCTCGGGACACCACTACCCCCTATATAACCCAAAATGGGCCTTGCCAAGGGGGCGCGCAACGCCCGAGCGCGGGCGTTTTTCCCGGCCGCCGAGGCCTCCATCGCCGGGAGAATGTCTTCAGCTATTTGCTAGATTTCCCGATTCGCCCCGCACGGCAAACAACCACGAACGAGGTGGTTTTCGAGAGTTCTTCCGGCCGCGGAGGCCTCGGCCGCCGGGAGAATTTCTCCGGCCCCTGTTCGAAATTTTTCTAAGACCAGAATGCCTGCATCTCCCAGCCTGTGTTAATACACATGTTAATTTAACATGTAAAATCACCAAGGACCATTTCCTCGGCCGCGGAGGCCTCGGTCGCCGCCAGAATTTTCTGGCTGCCCGCTCCCCATGGGTAGACGCGGAGCCCGAGCGCCGAGAGTTCTCCCGGCCGCGGAGGCCTCGGTCGCCGGGAGAATTTCTGCGGCCCCTGCTCGAAATTTTTCAAAGTCCAGAATGCCTGCTTCTCCCAGCATGTGTTAATACACATGTTAATTTAACATGTAATATTACCAATGACCTTTTCCTCGGCCGCGGAGGCCTCGGTCGCCGCCAGAATTTTCTGGCTGCCCGCTCCCCATGGGTAGACGCGGAGCCCGAGCGCCGAGAGTTCTCCCGGCCGCGGAGGCCTCGGTCGCCGGGAGAATTTCTCCGGCCCCTGCTCGAAATTTTTCAAAGTCCAGAATGCCTGCTTCTCCCAGCATGTGTTAATACACATGTTAATTTAACATGTAAAATTACCAAGGATTATTATCCCGGCCGCGGAGGCCTCGGTCGCCGCCAGAATTTTCTGGCTCCCCGCTCAATATATTGCAGAGTCCCGCAGGCTTGCTTCTCCCAGCCAGTGTTAATACACATGTTAATTTAACATGTAAAATCACCGATGACCATTTCCTCGGCCGCGGAGGTCTCGGTCACCGCCAGAATTTTCTGGCTCCCTGCTCGAATTTTTTCTAAGTCCCGATTCGCTATTATAGGCTGGCGCACGGATTCCGAGGGGCGGGAATTCGCCGGGTAGTGGTGCCTTCCGTCGCCGAGACATTTCTCTATTGCCTGGAAGCTGTATTTAACATGTTAATTTTTACCCCTCGGGACACCACTACCCCCTATATAACCCAAAATGGACCTTGCCGCGGGTACACGCGGAGCCCGAGCGCCGAGAGTTCTCCCGGCCCCGGAGGCCTCGGTCGCCGCCAGAATTTTCTGGCTCCCCGCTCAATGTATTGCAGAGTCCCGCAGGCTTGCTTCTCCAAGCCTGTGTTAATACACATGTTAATTTAACATGCAAAATCACCAATGACAATTTCCTCGGCCGCGGAGGCCTCCATCGCCGGGAGAATTTTCTGGCTCTCTGCTCGAATTTTTTCTAAGTCCCGATTCGCTATTACAGGCTGGCGCACGGAGTCCGAGGGGCGGAAATATGCCGGGTAGTGGTGCCTTCCGTCGCCGAGACATTTCTCTATTGCCTGGAAGCTGTATTTAACATGTTAATTTTTTCCCCTCGGGACACCACTACCCCCTATATAACCCAAAATGGGCCTTGCCATGGGTGCGCGCAACGCCCAAACGCGCGCGTTTTTCCCGGCCGCCGAGGCCTCGATCGCCGGGAGAATGTCTCCAGCTATTTGCTTGATTTCCCGATTCGCCCCGCACGGCAAACAACCACGAACGAAAACAACCACGAATAGAGCAAAATTGCTATTTCTCAAGAACTTCTGTGTGGACGTGGCTGCTGCTTCTGCCACAGCTTCTCGGAAGGAAAATACGTCATTACTGATCCAAGCTAATATATTTTTACTGAATATATTAAAAAAAAAAAAAAAGTTAAAAAAAAAAAAACACTGTTTCTATGGAAAACAAAATTTCAAAATAGAAAATAAATTTGAATTAAAAATATTTTAAGATTAATTAATAAATATAAATTAATATTAGTATATATAAAAAAATTATTTTATTTAACATAATTTAAATGGGGTGCTTCTTAAGATATTATCCACATGATAATCCTCATACTCACATATGGCAATAAAATATTTATAATAATATACACCATTCATCCCACACTTTTTTTTATTGATAAAATAATTTTTTTATATAAAATATTTAAAATTAAAATTTTTTTAAAAAAAATTTACACTATTGTGGACTTGAACTGACTTACCTCAGAGAACTAATATTTAAAATTAATTAAAAAAAACCAATGACCTAACCTGACCTAACCAAACCCAACCTAACATAACCTAACCTAACCTAACCTAACCTAACCTAACCTAACCTTGCCTGAGAGGGGAAAAATTTCAAAATAATTAAATACAATGACCTAACCTAACCTAAACAAACCTAACCTAACCTAACATTGCCTGAGAGAGGAAAAATTTAAAAAAATTAAATACAATAACCTAACCTTACATAACCTAACCTAACCTAACCTAACCTTGCCTGAGAGGGAAAAAATTTGAAAATAATTAAATACAATGACCTAATGTAACCTAACCTAACCTAACCTTGCCTGAGAGAGGAAAATTTTTAAAAAATTAAATACAATGACCTAACCTAACATAACCTAACCTAACCTAACCTAACCTAACCCAACCTAACCTAACCTAACCTAACCTAACCTAACCTAACCTAACCTAACCTAACCTAACCTAACCTAACCTAACCTAACCTAACATAACCTAACCTAACCTGACCTAACCTTGCCTAAGAGAGGAAAAATTTAAAAAAATTAAATACAATGACCTAACCTTACATAACCTAACCTAACCTAACCTTGCCTGAGAGAGGAAAAATTTGAAAATAATTAAATACAATGACCAAATGTAACCTAACCTAACCTAACCTTGCCTGAGAGAGGAAAATTTTTAAAAAATTAAATACAATGACCTAACCTAACATAACCTAACCTAACCTAACCTAACCTAACCCAACCTAACCTAACCTAACCTAACCTAACCTAACCTAACCTAACCTAACCTAACCTAACCTAACCTAACCTAACCTAACCTAACCTAACCTAACCTAACCTAACCTAACCTAACCTAACCTAACCTAACCTAACCTAACCTAACCTAACCTAACCTAACCTAACCTAACCTAACCTAACCTAACCTAACCTAACCTAACCTAACCTAACCTAACCTAACCTAACCTAACCTAACCTAACCTAACCTAACCTAACCTAACCTAACCTAACCTAACCTAACCTAACCTAACCTAACCTAACCTAACCTAACCTAACCTAACCTAACCTAACCTTACCTAACCTAACCTAACCTAACCTAACCTTGCCTGAGAGTAAAAAAAATTTAAAAATTATTAAATACAATGACTTGACCTAACCTAACCTAACCTAACCTAACCTAACCTAACCTAACCTAACCTAACCTAATATTGCCTGAGAGGGGAAATTTTTTTAAATAATTAAATACAATGACCTTACCTAACCTAAACTAACCTAACCTAACCTAATATTGCCTGAGAGGGGAATTTTTTTTAAATAATCAAATACAATGACCTAACCTAACCTAACTTAACCTAACCTTGCCTAAAAGTAAAAAAAAATTTAAAAATTATTAAATACAATGACCTGACCTAACCTAACCTAACCTAACCTAACCTAACCTAACCTAACCTAACCTAATATTGCCTGAGAGGGGAAATTTTTTTAAATAATTAAATACAATGACCTTACCTAACCTAACCTAACCTAACCTAACCTAACCTAACATAACCTAACCTAACCTAACCTAACCTAACCTAACCTAACCTAACCTAACCTAACCTAACCTAACCTAACCTAACCTAACCTAACCTAACCTAACCTAACCTAACCTAACCTAACCTAACCTAACCTAACCTAACCTAACCTAACCTAACCTAACCTAACCTAACCTAACCTAACCTAACCTAACCTAACCTAACCTAACCTAACCTAACCTAACCTAACCTAACCTAACCTAACCTAACCTAACCTAACCTAACCTAACCTAACCTAACCTAACCTAACCTAATATTGCCTGAGAGGGGAATTTTTTTTAAATAATCAAATACAATTACCTAACCTAACCTAACTTAACCTAACCTTGCCTAAAAGTAAAAAAAAATTTAAAAATTATTAAATACAATGACCTGACCTAACCTAACCTAACCTAACCTAACCTAACCTAACCTAACCTAACCTAATATTGCCTGAGAGGGGAAATTTTTTTAAATAATTAAATACAATGACCTTACCTAACCTAACCTAACCTAACCTAACCTAACCTAACATAACCTAACCTAACCTAACCTAACCTAACCTAACCTAACCTAACCTAACCTAACCTAACCTAACCTAACCTAACCTAACCTAACCTAACCTAACCTAACCTAACCTAACCTAACCTAACCTAACCTAACCTAACCTAACCTAACCTAACCTAACCTAACCTAACCTAACCTAACCTAACCTAACCTAACCTAACCTAACCTAACCTAACCTAACCTAACCTAACCTAACCTAACCTAACCTAACCTAACCTAACCTAACCTAACCTAACCTAACCTAACCTAACCTAACCTAACCTAACCTAACCTAACCTAACCTAACCTAACCTAACCTAACCTAACCTAACCTAACCTAACCTAACCTAACCTAACCTAACCTAACCTAACCTAACCTAACCTAATATTGCCTGAGAGGGGAATTTTTTTTAAATAATCAAATACAATGACCTAACCTAACCTAACTTAACCTAACCTTGCCTAAAAGTAAAAAAAAATTTAAAAATTATTAAATACAATGACCTGACCTAACCTAACCTAACCTAACCTAACCTAACCTAACCTAACCTAACCTAATATTGCCTGAGAGGGGAAATTTTTTTAAATAATTAAATACAATGACCTTACCTAACCTAACCTAACCTAACCTAACCTAACCTAACATAACCTAACCTAACCTAACCTAACCTAACCTAACCTAACCTAACCTAACCTAACCTAACCTAACCTAACCTAACCTAACCTAACCTAACCTAACCTAACCTAACCTAACCTAACCTAACCTAACCTAACCTAACCTAACCTAACCTAACCTAACCTAACCTAACCTAACCTAACCTAACCTAACCTAACCTAACCTAACCTAACCTAACCTAACCTAACCTAACCTTGCCTGAGAGTAAAAAAAATTTAAAAATTATTAAATACAATGACCTGACCTAACCTAACCTAACCTAACCTAACCTAACCTAACCTTACCTAACCTAACCTAACCTAACCTAACCTTGCCTGAGAGTAAAAAAAATTTAAAAATTATTAAATACAATGACCTGACCTAACCTAACCTAACCTAACCTAACCTAACCTAACCTAACCTAACCTTACCTAACCTAACCTAACCTAACCTAACCTTGCCTGAGAGTAAAAAAAATTTAAAAATTATTAAATACAATGACCTGACCTAACCTAACCTAACCTAACCTAACCTAACCTAACCTAACCTAACCTAACCTAATCTAACCTAACCTAACCTAACCTAACCTAACCTAACCTAACCTAACCTAACCTAACCTAACCTAACCTAACCTAACCTAACCTAACCTAACCTAACCTAACCTAACCTAACCTAACCTAACCTAACCTAACCTAACCTAACCTAACCTAACCTAACCTAACCTTACCTAACCTAACCTAACCTAACCTAACCTTGCCTGAGAGTAAAAAAAATTTAAAAATTATTAAATACAATGACTTGACCTAACCTAACCTAACCTAACCTAACCTAACCTAACCTAACCTAACCTAACCTAATATTGCCTGAGAGGGGAAATTTTTTTAAATAATTAAATACAATGACCTTACCTAACCTAAACTAACCTAACCTAACCTAATATTGCCTGAGAGGGGAATTTTTTTTAAATAATCAAATACAATGACCTAACCTAACCTAACTTAACCTAACCTTGCCTAAAAGTAAAAAAAAATTTAAAAATTATTAAATACAATGACCTGACCTAACCTAACCTAACCTAACCTAACCTAACCTAACCTAACCTAACCTAATATTGCCTGAGAGGGGAAATTTTTTTAAATAATTAAATACAATGACCTTACCTAACCTAACCTAACCTAACCTAACCTAACCTAACATAACCTAACCTAACCTAACCTAACCTAACCTAACCTAACCTAACCTAACATAACCTAACCTAACCTAACCTAACCTAACCTAACCTAACCTAACCTAACCTAACCTAACCTAACCTAACCTAACCTAACCTAACCTAACCTAACCTAACCTAACCTAACCTAACCTAACCTAACCTAACCTAACCTAACCTAATATTGCCTGAGAGGGGAATTTTTTTTAAATAATCAAATACAATGACCTAACCTAACCTAACTTAACCTAACCTTGCCTAAAAGTAAAAAAAAATTTAAAAATTATTAAATACAATGACCTGACCTAACCTAACCTAACCTAACCTAACCTAACCTAACCTAACCTAACCTAATATTGCCTGAGAGGGGAAATTTTTTTAAATAATTAAATACAATGACCTTACCTAACCTAACCTAACCTAACCTAACCTAACCTAACATAACCTAACCTAACCTAACCTAACCTAACCTAACCTAACCTAACCTAACCTAACCTAACCTAACCTAACCTAACCTAACCTAACCTAACCTAACCTAACCTAACCTAACCTAACCTAACCTAACCTAACCTAACCTAACCTAACCTAACCTAACCTAACCTAACCTAACCTAACCTAACTTAACCTAACCTTACCTAACCTAACCTAACCTAACCTAACCTTGCCTGAGAGTAAAAAAAATTTAAAAATTATTAAATACAATGACCTGACCTAACCTAACCTAACCTAACCTAACCTAACCTAACCTAACCTAACCTAATATTGCCTGAGAGGGGAATTTTTTTTAAATAATTAAATACAATGACCTTACCTAACCTATCTTAACCTAACCTTGCCTAAAAGTAAAAAAAAATTTAAAAATTATTAAATAAAATGACCTGACCTAACCTAACCTAACCTAACCAATCCTAATATTGCCTGAGAGGGGAAATTTTTTTAAATTATTAAATACAATGACCTAACCTAACCTAACCTAACCTAACCTAATATTGCCTGAGAGGGG
>NW_026962530.1:0-20000 GCF_032445375.1 Bacillus rossius redtenbacheri | reverse complement strand
AAGGCTTTCACTGGCGAATATATCGCGCTCTTAGAAACTCGCATGGTACTTGGCGAGTGGATTTCAAATTATATGATCGGTGCCCACATTCGGGCGCGGCCCACTGCGGGAGCAGACCGTTGGCCCGTGGGCTCGCTGTGAACTAATTTGCCCACTGGTCCGAAAAGTATTCATTTCTAAACACCTTTGGCCAGGGCTGAAGACCGCGACTAACCCCTTTGAAACTTGTCTCTCAGGGAGCTGCGATCCATCAAACATTTCATTGTTAACAGAGGGGAACCATTACTTGGTTAAGACGATAGGACACGCGTTCCCCACCATTTCGCATCCAATCGAATTGCCGCACAAGAGCTCGTTACCTGAGAAAGGTATAGCATTGGCTCGCAGCTAGTGTATTGCAGTTCAGACAGATAGGCCACTTTAGATAGTTCTTAGTGTTCACAGTTATCACCAAGACTAGACCCATATGGATTTAATTCTTCAAGGAGCAGCGGTCCACCAATAAGAGAGATGAAGACATGTTTTCGGATGGCCACAACGCCCCCTCGCCACCCAAATGTGCATGTTTTAAGTGTACATTGGGAGTCGACGGAACATCGGGAGTCCGCTTGCTTTCTCCGGATCAGCTGCCACCCCCCTGATCTACCAGATAGACAAGAACATGTCTTCTCCACCAATCTCATCCACCGAAGCTCCGATCATGGCTTCTTCTACCTTTATACTGATATACCCCCACGGAGCAACATGCGGGCAAGGGAACTCTTGCTACCCTTCAGTAAAGCAGGTATCTCTTATAGATGGTGACTGCACCTTGGCCAGGATTGAAGACCGCGACTAACCCCTTTGAAACTTGTCTCTCAGGGAGCTGCGATCCATCAAACATTTCATTGTTAACAGAGGGGAACCATTACTTGGTTAAGACGATAGGACACGCGTTCCCCACCATTTCGCATCCAATCGAATTGCCGCACAAGAGCTCGTTACCTAAGAAAGGTATAGCATTGGCTCGCAGCTAGTGTATTGCAGTTCAGACAGATAGGCCACTTTAGATAGTTCTTAGTGTTCACAGTTATCACCAAGACTAGACCCATATGGAATTAATTCTTCAAGGAGCAGCGGTCCACCAATAAGAGAGATGAAGACATGTTTTCGGATGGCCACAACGCCCCCTCGCCACCCAAATGTGCATGTTTCAAGTGTACATTGGGAGTCGACGGAACATCGGGAGTCCGCTTGCTTTCTCCGGATCAGCTGCCACCCCCCTGATCTACCAGATAGACAAGAACATGTCTTCTCCGCCAATCTCATCCACCGAAGCTCCGATCATGGCTTCTTCTACCTTTATACTGATATACCCCCACGGAGCAACATGCGGGCAAGGGAACTCTTGCTACCCTTCAGTAAAGCAGGTATCTCTTATAGATGGTGACTGCACCTTGGCCAGGATTGAAGACCGCGACTAACCCCTTTGAAACTTGTCTCTCAGGGAGCTGCGATCCATCAAACATTTCATTGTTAACAGAGGGGAACCATTACTTGGTTAAGACGACCGGACACGCGTTCCCCACCATTTCGCATCCAATCGAATCGCCGCACAAGAGCTCGTTACCTGAGAAAGGTATAGCATTGGCTCGCAGCTTGTGTATTGCAGTTCAGACAGATAGGCCACTTTAGATAGTTCTTCGTGTTCACAGTTAAGACCACGGCTAGACCCATATGGAATTAATTCTTCAAGGAGCAGCGGTACACCAAGCATTTCATTGTGTACTAGAAAGCACCTCTACCATGTAACAAACATACGACCACCAAATTTCTGCTTACTTCCCCCAGCGGATAGTATTTGCTAGTATCATCCACAAAGTAAATCAATTTTTTCAATGTACCGCTTCTTGGGGGAACTGGGCATGAATCAATCAAGCATTTTGAGGTAGCATGTCCGCTTCACCGCGAGGTGCTCTGAATACCATTATACATTCTTTTTCATCATCCACTTTCAGACCACTACAAGACCCATACTGAATTAATTCCTCAAGGAGCTGCAGTCCACAAAACATTTTACTGTGTACTAGAGGGCACCTCCACCATGTAACAGAAAACATACAACCTTCTTAATTTAATTCTGCATTGTTTCCCAGACGATTTGTTAGCCATACAACAGTACCATCCACAGTAATTCACCTCTTTGAAATCCAATGCATTGTAGAGAAACTGAGGTGGTAGCATTCAAACCGTTCTGTAATGTTAATTCTGCTTCATAGAAAGGTGCTACAGGTTCCACAATAATTAATTGGATATTTTTGCAATATATATAGGGCGAGAAAACTCGGGGGGACTCCCTTTTCATTTATGTACATATTCTTTCCATATTGCAAATAATTCCAATTTTTCCCGATTGCATGTCCCCCTAATATACCCAAAATGGGCCTATCGATGGGTTCACAAAGGTACCCAAAATATGAGATTTTGACTGAAAGAGGCTGGCTAACTTCCGGGAACATGATCATAGGAAATAGGTCAAAATCCCGAATCGCAGTTGTTTACGAACAACCACGAACGGAGACTTAAAATAACCTATAAGGCTGGAATTCATGGGGCCTGTATAACAGGCATTTACACAGACTCTCGGGAGGGAGGGCTCTGTGGCCGGGAGAATTTTCTGGCTCCCCGCCCGAAACTTTTCAGAGTCCCTAATGCCTGCTTGAATGTGAATAAGCAGAGCCCGGTAGCTGATATTTTGCCGGGGTGTGGAGGCCCCGGTCGCCGCCAAATTCCTCTGGTCACAGCTTGTGTTAATACACATGTTAATTTTACATGCAAACCACCAATGACAATTTTCCTCGGCCGCGGAGGCCTCGGTCGCCGCCAGAATTTTCTGGTTCCCGCTCAATATATTGCAGAGTCCTGCAGGCCTGCTTCTGTAGGAATATGCAGAGCCCGGTAGCTGATATTTTGCCGGGGTGAGGAGGCCTCGGTCGCCGCCAAATTCCTCTCATCCCAGCTTGTGTTAATACACATGTTAATTTTACATGCAAAACCACCAATTACCATTTCCTCGGCCGCGGAGGCCTCGGTCGCCGGGAGATTTTCCTGGCTCCCCGCTCAATATACTGCACAGTCCCGCAGGCCTGTCTCCAGTGGAATACACACAGTCCGAGAGCCGAAAATTTGCCGGGGTGTGGAGGCCTCGGTCGCCAACAGATTGCCATAGGCTCTGGCTGCAATATTTACCGTGTATTTTTTCCCTCCAGAGACACCACTACACCCTATATAACCCAAAATGGGCCTTGACGCGTGTACACGCGGAGCCCGAGCGCCGAGAGTTCTCCCGGCCGCGGAGGCCTCGGTCGCCGGGAGAATTTCAACGGCCCCTGCTCGAAATTTTTCTAAGTCCAGAATGCCTGCTTCTCCCAGCCTGTGTTAATACACATGTTAATTTAACATGTAAAATCACCAAGGACCATTTCCTCGGCCGCGGAGGCCTCGGTCACCGCCAGAATTTTCTGGCTGCCCGCTCCCCATGGGTAGACGCGCTGCCCAAGCGCCGAGAGTTCTCCCGGCCGCGGAGGCCTCGGTCGCCGGGAGAATTTCTCCGGCCCCTGCTCGAAATTTTTCAAAGTCCAGAATGCCTGCTTCTCCCAGCATGTGTTAATACACATGTTAATTTAACATGTAATATTACCAATGACCTTTTCCTCGGCCGCGGAGGCCTCGGTCGCCGCCAGAATTTTCTGGCTGCCCGCTCCCCATGGGTAGACGCGGAGCCCGAGCGCCGAGAGTTCTCCCGGCCGCGGAGGCCTCGGTCGCCGGGAGAATTTCTCCGGCCCCTGCTCGAAATTTTTCAAAGTCCAGAATGCCTAGTTCTCCCAGCCTGTGTTAATACACATGTTAATTTAACATGTAAAATTACCAAGGATTATTATCCCGGCCGCAGAGGCCTCGGTCGCCGCCAGAAATTTCTGGCTCCCCGCTCAATGTATTGCAGAGTCCCGCAGGCTTGCTTCTCCAAGCCTGTGTTAATACACATGTTAATTTAACATGTAAAATTACAGAGGATTATTTCCCCGGCCGCGGAGGCCTCGGTCGCCGCCAGAATTTTCTGGCTGCCCGCTCAATGTATTGCAGAGTCCCGCAGGCTTGCTTCTCCAAGCCTGTGTTAATACACATGTTAATTTAACATGCAAAATCACCAATGACAAATTCCTCGGCCGCGGAGGCCTCGATCGCCGGGAAAATGTTCTGGCTCCCTGCTCGAATTTTTTTTCTAAGTCCCGATTCGCTATTACAGGCTGGCGCACGGAGTCCGAGGGGCGTAAATATGCCGGGTAGTGGTGCCTTCCGTCGCCGAGACATTTTACAATTGCCTGGGAGCAGTATTTAACATGTTAATTTTTTCCCCTCGTGACACCACTACCCCCTATATAACGCAAAATGGGCCTTGCCAAGGGGGCGCGCAACGCCCGAGCGCGGGCGTTTTTCCCGGCCGCCGAGACCTCCATCGCCGGGAGAATGTCTTCAGCTATTTGCTAGATTTCCCGATTCGCCCCGCACGACAAACAACCACGAACGAGGTGGTTTTCGAGAGTTCTCCCGGCCGCGGAGGCCTCGGTCGCAGGGAGAATTTCCCTGGCCCCTGCTCGAAATTTTTCTAAGTCCAGAATGCCTGCATCTCCCAGCCTGTGTTAAAACACATGTTAATTTAACATGTAAAATTACCAATGACCATTTCCTCGGCCGCAGAGGCCTCGGTCGCAGCCAGAATTTTCTGGCTCCCTGCTCAATATATTGCAGAGTCCCGCATGCTTGCTTCTCCAAGCCTGTGTTAATACACATGTTAATTTAACATGTAAAATTACCGAGGATTATTTCCCCGGCCGCGGAGGCCTCGGTCGCCGCCAGAAATTTCTGGCTCCCCGCTCAATATATTGCAGCGACCCGCAGGCTTGCTTCTCCCAGCCTGTGTTAATACACATGTTAATTTAACATGTAAAATCACCAAGGACCATTTCCTCGGCCGCGGAGGCCTCGGTCGCCGCCAGAATTTTCTGGCTGCCCGCTCCCCATGTGTAGACGCGGAGCCCGAGCGCCGAGAGTTCTCCCGGCCGCGGAGGCCTCGTAGCCGGGAGAATTTCTCGGGCCCCTGCTCGAAATTTTTCTAAGTCCAGAATGCCTGCTTCTCCCAGCCTGTGTTAATACACATGTTAATTTAACATGTAATTTTACCAATGACCTTTTCCTCGGCCGCGGAGGCCTCGGTCGCCGCCAGAATTTTCTGGCTCCCGGCTCAATATATTACAGAGTCCCGCAGGCCTGTCTCCAGTGGAATACACACAGTCCGAGAGCCGAAAATTTGCCGGGGTGTGGAGGCCTCGGTCGCCAACAGATTGCCATAGGCTCTGGCTGCAATATTTACCGTGTATTTTTTCCCTCCAGAGACACCACTACCCCCTATAAAACCCAAAATAGGCCTTGCGGTGGGTACACGCAGAGCCCGAGCGCCGAAGTTCTCCCGGCCGCGGAGGCCTCGGTCGCCGGGAGAATTTCTCCGGCCCCTGCTCGAAATTTTTCAAAGTCCAGAATGCCTGCTTCTCCCAGCCTGTGTTAATACACATGTTAATTTAACATGTTAAATTATCGAGGATTATTTCCCCGGCCGTGGAGGCCTCGGTCGCCGCCAGAATTTTCTGGCTCCCCGCTCAATATATTGCAGAGTCCCGCAGGCTTGCTTCTCCCAGCCTGTGTTAATACACATGTTAATTTAACATGTAAAATCACCGAGGACCATTTCCTCGGCCGCGGAGGCCTCGGTCGCCGCCAGAATTTTCTGGCTCACCTCTCAATGTATTGCAGAGTCCCGCAGGCTTGGTTCTCCAAGCCTGTGTTAATACACATGTTAATTTAACATGTAAAATTACCGAGGATTATTTCCCCGGCCGCGGAGGCCTCGGTCGCCGCCAGAATTTTCTGGCTCCCCGCTCAATGTATTGCAGAGTCCCGCAGGCTTGGTTCTCCAAGCCTGTGTTAATACACATGTTAATTTAACATGTAAAATTACCGAGGATTATTTCCCCGGCCACGGAGGCCTCGGTCGCCGACAGAATTGTCTGGCTCCCTGCTCGAATTTTTTCTAAGTCCCGATTCGCTATTACAGGCTGGCGCACGGAGTCAGAGGGGCGGGAATTCGCCGGGTAGTGGTGCCTTCCGTCGCCGAGACATTTTTCTATTGCCTGGAAGCTGTATTTAACATGTTAATTTTTTCCCCCTCGGGACACCACTACCCCCTATATAACCCAACATGGGCCTTGCCGCGGGTACACGCGGAGCCCGAGCGCCGAGTGTTCTCCCGGCCGCGGAGGCCTCGGTCGCCGGGAGAATTTCTCCGGCCCCTGCTCGAAATTTTTCAAAGTCCAGAATGCCTGCTTCTCCCAGCCTGTGTTAATACACATGTTAATTTAACATGTTAAATTACCGAGGATTATTTCCCCGGCCGTGGAGGCCTCGGTCGCCGCCAGAATTTTCTGGCTCCCCGCTCAATATATTGCAGAGTCCCGCAGGCTTGCTTTTCCCAGCCTGTGTTAATACACATGTTAATTTAACATGTAAAATTACCAATGACCATTTCCTCGGCCGCAGAGGCCTCGGTCGCCGCCAGAATTTTCTGGCTCCCCGCTCAATGTATTGCAGAGTCCCGCAGGCATGCTTCTCCAAGCCTGTGTTAATACACATGTTAATTTAACATGTTAAATTACCGAGGATTATTTCCCCGGCCGTGGAGGCCTCGGTCGCCGCCAGAATTTTCTGGCTCCCCGCTCAATATATTGCAGAGTCCCGCAGGCTTGCTTTTCCCAGCCTGTGTTAATACACATGTTAATTTAACATGTAAAATCACCAAGGACCATTTCCTCGGCCGCGGAGGCCTCGGTCGCCGCCAGAATTTTCTGGCTTCCCGCTCCCCATGGGTAGACGCGGAGCCCGAGCGCCGAGAGTTCTCCCGGCCGCGGAGGCCTCGGTCGCCGGGAGAATTTCTCCGGCCCCTGCTCGAAATTTTTCAAAGTCTAGAATGCCTAGTTCTCCCAGCCTGTGTTAATACACATGTTAATTTAACATGTAAAATTACCAAGGATTATTATCCCGGCCGCAGAGGCCTCGGTCGCCGCCAGAAATTTCTGGCTCCCCGCTCAATGTATTGCAGCGTCCCGCAGGCTTGCTTCTCCAAGCCTGTGTTAATACACATGTTAATTTAACATGTAAAATTACAGAGGATTATTTCCCCGGCCGCGGAGGCCTCGGTCGCCGCCAGAATTTTCTGGCTGCCCGCTCAATGTATTGCAGAGTCCCGCAGGCTTGCTTCTCCAAGCCTGTGTTAATACACATGTTAATTTAACATGCAAAATCACCAATGACAAATTCCTCGGCCGCGGAGGCCTCGATCGCCGGGAAAATGTTCTGGCTCCCTGCTCGAATTTTTTTTCTAAGTCCCGATTCGCTATTACAGGCTGGCGCACGGAGTCCGAGGGGCGTAAATATGCCGGGTAGTGGTGCCTTCCGTCGCCGAGACATTTTACAATTGCCTGGGAGCAGTATTTAACATGTTAATTTTTTCCCCTCGGGACACCACTACCCCCTATATAACCCAAAATGGGCCTTGCCAAGGGGGCGCGCAACGCCCGAGCGCGGGCGTTTTTCCCGGCCGCCGAGGCCTCCATCGCCGGGAGAATGTCTTCAGCTATTTGCTAGATTTCCCGATTCGCCCCGCACGGCAAACAACCACGAACGAGGTGGTTTTCGAGAGTTCTCCCGGCCGCGGAGGCCTCGGTCGCCGGGAGAATTTCTCGGGCCCCTGCTCGAAATTTTTCTAAGTCCAGAATGCCTGCATCTCCCAGCCTGTGTTAAAACACATGTTAATTTAACATGTAAAATTACCAATGACCATTTCCTCGGCCGCAGAGGCCTCGGTCGCAGCCAGAATTTTCTGGCTCCCTGCTCAATATATTGCAGAGTCCCGCATGCTTGCTTCTCCCAGCCTGTGTTAATACACATGGTTATTTAACATGTAAAATTACCGAGGATTATTTCCCTGGCCGCAGAGGCCGCGGTCGCCGCCAGAATTTTCTGGCTCCCCGCTCAATGTATTGCAGAGTCCCGCAGGCTTGCTTCTCCAAGCCTGTGTTAATACACATGTTAATTTAACATGTAAAATTACCGAGGATTATTTCCCCGGCCGCGGAGGCCTCGGTCGCCGCCAGAATTTTCTGGCTCCCCGCTCAATATATTGCAGCGACCCGCAGGCTTGCTTCTCTCCAGCCTGTGTTAATACACATGTTAATTTAACATGTAAAATTACCGAGGATTATTTCCCCGGCCGCGGAGGCTTCGGTCGCCGCCAGAATTTTCTGGCTCCCGGCTCAATATATTACAGAGTCCCGCAGGCCTGTCTCCAGTGGAATACACACAGTCCGAGAGCCGAAAATTTGCCGGGGTGTGGAGGCCTCGGTCGCCAACAGATTGCCATAGGCTCTGGCTGCAATATTTACCGTGTATTTTTTCCCTCCAGAGACACCACTACCCCCTATATAACCCAAAATGGGCCTTGCGGCGTGTACACGCGGAGCCCGAGCGCCGAAGTTCTCCCGGCCGCGGAGGCCTCGGTCGCCGGGAGAATTTCTCCGGCCCCTGCTCGAAATTTTTCAAAGTCCAGAATGCCTGCTTCTCCCAGCCTGTGTTAATACACATGTTAATTTAACATGTAAAATTACCGAGGATTATTTCCCCGGCCGCGGAGGCCTCGGTCGCCGCCAGAATTTTCTGGCTCCCCGCTCAATGTATTGCAGAGTCCCGCAGGCTTGCTTCTCCCAGCCTGTGTTAATACACATGTTAATTTAACATGTAAAATCATTGAGGACCATTTCCTCGGCCGCGGAGGCCTCGGTCGCCGCCAGAATTTTCTGGCTCCCCGCTCAATGTATTGCAGAGTCCCGCAGGCTTGCTTCTCCCAGCCTGTGTTAATACACATGTTAATTTAACATGTAAAATCAACAAGGACCATTTCCTCGGCCGCGGAGGCCTCGGTCGCCGCCAGAATTTTCTGGCTGCCCGCTCCCCATTGGTAGACGCGGAGCCCGAGCGCCGAGAGTTCTCCCGGCCGCGGAGGCCTCGGTCGCCGGGAGAATTTCTCCGGCCCCTGCTCGAAATTTTTCAAAGTCCAGAATGCCTGCTTCTCCCAGCATGTGTTAATACACATGTTAATTTAACATGTAATATTACCAATGACCTTTTCCTCGTCCGCGGAGGCCTCGGTCGCCGCCAGAATTTTCTGGCTGCCCGCTCCCCATGGGTAGACGCGCTGCCCGAGCGCCGAGATTTCTCCCGGCCGCGGAGGCCTCTGTCGCCGGGAGAATTTCTCTGGCCCCTGCTCGAAATTTTTCAAAGTCCAGAATGCCTAGTTCTCCCAGCCTGTGTTAATACACATGTTAATTTAACATGTAAAATTACCAAGGATTATTATCCCGGCCGCAGAGGCCTCGGTCGCCGCCAGAAATTTCTGGCTCCCCGCTCAATGTATTGCAGAGACCCGCAGGCTTGCTTCTCCAAGCCTGTGTTAATACACATGTTAATTTAACATGTAAAATTACCGAGGATTATTTCCCCGGCCGCGGAGGCCTCGATCGCCGCCAGAAATTTCTGGCTCCCCGCTCAATATATTGCAGCGACCCGCAGGCTTGCTTCTCCCAGCCTGTGTTAATACACATGTTAATTTAACATGTAAAATCACCAAGGACCATTTCCTCGGCCGCGGAGGCCTCGGTCGCCGCCAGAATTTTCTGGCTGCCCGCTCCCCATGTGTAGACGCGGAGCCCGAGCGCCGAGAGTTCTCCCGGCCGCGGAGGCCTCGGTCGCCGCCAGAATTTTCTGGCTCCCCGCTCAATGTATTGCAGAGTCCCGCAGGCTTGCTTCTCCAAGCCTGTGTTAATACACATGTTAATTTAACATGCAAAATCACCAATGACAATTTCCTCGGCCGCGGAGGCCTCCATCGCCGGGAGAATTTTCTGGCTCTCTGCTCGAATTTTTTCTAAGTCCCGATTCGCTATTACAGGCTGGCGCACGGAGTCCGAGGGGCGGAAATATGCCGGGTAGTGGTGCCTTCCGTCGCCGAGACATTTTACAATTGCCTGGGAGCAGTATTTAACATGTTAATTTTTTCCCCCTCGGGACACCACTACCCCCTATATAACCCAAAATGGGCCATGCAATGGGTGCCCACAACGCCCGAGCGCGGGCATTTTTCCCGGGCGCCGAGGCCTCGATCGCCGGGAGAATGTCTCCAGCTATTTGCATGATGTCCCGATTCGCCCCACAAGGCGAACAACCACGAACGAGGTGGTTTTCGTTCGTGGTTGTTTTCGTTCGTGGTTGTTTACTGTTCGTGGTTGTTTTCATTCGTGGTTGTTGTGCGTTCGTGGTTGTTGTCGTTCGGGGTTGTTTTCCGTTCGTGGTTGTTGTCGTTCGTGGTTGTTGTCGTTCGTGGTTGTTGTCGTTCGTGGTTGTTTTCCGTTCGTGGTTGTTTTACGTTCGTGGTTGTTTTCGAGGCAATTGGTACTTTGAAAATTTCAATCGGTTAGCTAGAAAAAATTCTCCCGGCGGTGATTGCCTTGATCGCCGGGAGAATTTTCTGGCTCCCCGATAAAATTTTTTCCAAGTCCCGATTCGCTCTTACTAGCTGGCGCACGGAGTCCGAGGGGCGGGAATTCGCCGGGTAGTGGTGTGTTCCGTCGCCGAGACATTTTCCTATTGCCTGGAAGCAGTATTTAACATGTTAATTTTTTCCCCCTCGGGACACCACTACCCCCTATATAACACAAAATGGGCCTTGCCGCGGGTACACCCGGAGCCCGAGCGCCGAGAGTTCTCCCGGCCGCAGAGGCCTCGGTCGCCGGGAGATTTTCTCCGGCCCCTGCTCGAAATTTTCCAAAGTCCAGAATGCCTGCTTCTCCCAGCCTGTGTTAATACACATGTTAATTTAACATGTAAAATCACCAAGGACCATTTCCTCGGCCGCGGAGGCCTCGGTCGCCGCCAGAATTTTCTGGCTGCCCGCTCCCCAAGGGTAGACGCGGAGCCCGAGCGCCGAGAGTTCTCCCGGCCGCGGAGGCCTCGGTCGCCGGGAGAATTTCTCCGGCCCCTGCTCGAAATTTTTCAAAGTCCAGAATGCCTGCTTCTCCCAGCATGTGTTAATACACATGTTAATTTAACATGTAATATTACCAATGACCTTTTCCTCGGCCGCGGAGGCCTCGGTCGCCGCCAGAATTTTCTGGCTGCCCGCTCCCCATGGGTAGACGCGGAGCCCGAGCGCCGAGAGTTCTCCCGGCCGCGGAGGCCTCGGTCGCCGGGAGAATTTCTCCGGCCCCTGCTCGAAATTTTTCAAAGTCCAGAATGCCTAGTTCTCCCAGCCTGTGTTAATACACATGTTAATTTAACATGTAAAATTACCAAGGATTATTATCCCGGCCGCAGAGGCCTCGGTCGCCGCCAGAAATTTCTGGCTCCCCGCTCAATGTATTGCAGAGTCCCGCAGGCTTGCTTCTCCAAGCCTGTGTTAATACACATGTTAATTTAACATGTAAAATTACAGAGGATTATTTCCCCGGCCGCGGAGGCCACGGTCGCCGCCAGAATTTTCTGGCTGCCCGCTCAATGTATTGCAGAGTCCCGCAGGCTTGCTTCTCCAAGCCTGTGTTAATACACATGTTAATTTAACATGCAAAATCACCAATGACAAATTCCTCGGCCGCGGAGGCCTCGATCGCCGGGAAAATGTTCTGGCTCCCTGCTCGAATTTTTTTTCTAAGTCCCGATTCGCTATTACAGGCTGGCGCACGGAGTCCGAGGGGCGTAAATATGCCGGGTAGTGGTGCCTTCCGTCGCCGAGACATTTTACAATTGCCTGGGAGCAGTATTTAACATGTTAATTTTTTCCCCTCGGGACACCACTACCCCCTATATAACCCAAAATGGGCCTTGCCAAGGGGGCGCGCAACGCCCGAGCGCGGGCGTTTTTCCCGGCCGCCGAGGCCTCCATCGCCGGGAGAATGTCTTCAGCTATTTGCTAGATTTCCCGATTCGCCCCGCACGGCAAACAACCACGAACGAGGTGGTTTTCGAGAGTTCTCCCGGCCGCAGAGGCCTCGGTCGCCGGGAGAATTTCTCGGGCCCCTGCTCGAAATTTTTCTAAGTCCAGAATGCCTGCATCTCCCAGCCTGTGTTAAAACACATGTTAATTTAACATGTAAAATTACCAATGACCATTTCCTCGGCCGCAGAGGCCTCGGTCGCAGCCAGAATTTTCTGGCTCCCTGCTCAATATATTGCAGAGTCCCGCATGCTTGCTTCTCCCAGCCTGTGTTAATACACATGGTTATTTAACATGTAAAATTACCGAGGATTATTTCCCTGGCCGCAGAGGCCGCGGTCGCCGCCAGAATTTTCTGGCTCCCCGCTCAATGTATTGCAGAGTCCCGCAGGCTTGCTTCTCCAAGCCTGTGTTAATACACATGTTAATTTAACATGTAAAATTACCGAGGATTATTTCCCCGGCCGCGGAGGCCTCGGTCGCCGCCAGAATTTTCTGGCTCCCCGCTCAATATATTGCAGCGACCCGCAGGCTTGCTTCTCCCAGCCTGTGTTAATACACATGTTAATTTAACATGTAAAATTACCGAGGATTATTTCCCCGGCCGCGGAGGCCTCGGTCGCCGCCAGAATTTTCTGGCTCCCGGCTCAATATATTACAGAGTCCCGCAGGCCTGTCTCCAGTGGAATACACACAGTCCGAGAGCCGAAAATTTGCCGGCGTGTGGAGGCCTCGGTCGCCAACAGATTGCCATAGGCTCTGGCTGCAATATTTACCGTGTATTTTTTCCCTCCAGAGACACCACTACCCCCTATATAACCCAAAATGGGCCTTGCGGCGGGTACACGCGGAGCCCGAGCGCCGAAGTTCTCCCGGCCGCGGAGGCCTCGGTCGCCGGGAGAATTTCTCCGGCCCCTGCTCGAAATTTTTCAAAGTCCAGAATGCCTGCTTCTCCCAGCCTGTGTTAATACACATGTTAATTTAACATGTAAAATTACCGAGGATTATTTCCCCGGCCGCGGAGGCCTCGGTCGCCGCCAGAATTTTCTGGCTCCCCGCTCAATGTATTGCAGAGTCCCGCAGGCTTGCTTCTCCCAGCCTGTGTTAATACACATGATAATTTAACATGTAAAATCATTGAGGACCATTTCCTCGGCCGCGGAGGCCTCGGTCGCCGCCAGAATTTTCTGGCTCCCCGCTCAATGTATTGCAGAGTCCCGCAGGCTTGCTTCTCCCAGCCTGTGTTAATACACATGTTAATTTAACATGTAAAATCAACAAGGACCATTTCCTCGGCCGCGGAGGCCTCGGTCGCCGCCAGAATTTTCTGGCTGCCCGCTCCCCATTGGTAGACGCGGAGCCCGAGCGCCGAGAGTTCTCCCGGCCGCGGAGGCCTCGGTCGCCGGGAGAATTTCTCCGGCCCCTGCTCGAAATTTTTCAAAGTCCAGAATGCCTGCTTCTCCCAGCATGTGTTAATACACATGTTAATTTAACATGTAATATTACCAATGACCTTTTCCTCGGCCGCGGAGGCCTCGGTCGCCGCCAGAATTTTCTGGCTGCCCGCTCCCCATGGGTAGACGCGCTGCCCGAGCGCCGAGAGTTCTCCCGGCCGCGGAGGCCTCGGTCGCCGGGAGAATTTCTCCGGCCCCTGCTCGAAATTTTTCAAAGTCCAGAATGCCTAGTTCTCCCAGCCTGTGTTAATACACATGTTAATTTAACATGTAAAATTACCAAGGATTATTATCCCGGCCGCAGAGGCCTCGGTCGCCGCCAGAAATTTCTGGCTCCCCGCTCAATGTATTGCAGAGTCCCGCAGGCTTGCTTCTCCAAGCCTGTGTTAATACACATGTTAATTTAACATGTAAAATTACCGAGGATTATTTCCCCGGCCGCGGAGGCCTCGGTCGCCGCCAGAAATTTCTGGCTCCCCGCTCAATATATTGCAGCGACCCGCAGGCTTGCTTCTCCCAGCCTGTGTTAATACACATGTTAATTTAACATGTAAAATCACCAAGGACCATTTCCTCGGCCGCGGAGGCCTCGGTCGCCGCCAGAATTTTCTGGCTGCCCGCTCCCCATGTGTAGACGCGGAGCCCGAGCGCCGAGAGTTCTCCCGGCCGCGGAGGCCTCGGTCGCCGCCAGAATTTTCTGGCTCCCCGCTCAATGTATTGCAGAGTCCCGCAGGCTTGCTTCTCCAAGCCTGTGTTAATACACATGTTAATTTAACATGCAAAATCACCAATGACAATTTCCTCGGCCGCGGAGGCCTCCATCGCCGGGAGAATTTTCTGGCTCTCTGCTCGAATTTTTTCTAAGTCCCGATTCGCTATTACAGGCTGGCGCACGGAGTCCGAGGGGCGGAAATATGCCGGGTAGTGGTGCCTTCCGTCGCCGAGACATTTTACAATTGCCTGGGAGCAGTATTTAACATGTTAATTTTTTCCCCCTCGGGACACCACTACCCCCTATATAACCCAAAATGGGCCATGCAATGGGTGCCCACAACGCCCGAGCGCGGGCATTTTTCCCGGGCGCCGAGGCCTCGATCGCCGGGAGAATGTCTCCAGCTATTTGCATGATGTCCCGATTCGCCCCACAAGGCGAACAACCACGAACGAGGTGGTTTTCGTTCGTGGTTGTTTTCGTTCGTGGTTGTTTACCGTTCGTGGTTGTTTTCATTCGTGGTTGTTGTGCGTTCGTGGTTGTTGTCGTTCGGGGTTGTTTTCCGTTCGTGGTTGTTGTCGTTCGTGGTTGTTGTCGTTCGTGGTTGTTGTCGTTCGTGGTTGTTTTCCGTTCGTGGTTGTTTTACGTTCGTGGTTGTTTTCGAGGCAATTGGTACTCTTGAAAATTTCAATCGGTTAGCTAGAAAAAATTCTCCCGGCGGTGATTGCCTTGATCGCCGGGAGAATTTTCTGGCTCCCCGATAAAATTTTTTCCAAGTCCCGATTCGCTCTTACAAGCTGGCGCACGGAGTCCGAGGGGCGGGAATTCGCCGGGTAGTGGTGCGTTCCGTCGCCGAGACATTTTCCTATTGCCTGGAAGCAGTATTTAACATGTTAATTTTTTCCCCCTCGGGACACCACTACCCCCTATATAACACAAAATGGGCCTTGCCGCGGGTACACCCGGAGCCCGAGCGCCGAGAGTTCTCCCGGCCGCAGAGGCCTCGGTCGCCGGGAGAATTTCTCCGGCCCCTGCTCGAAATTTTCCAAAGTCCAGAATGCCTGCTTCTCCCAGCCTGTGTTAATACACATGTTAATTTAACATGTAAAATTACCAAGGACCATTTCCTCGGCCGCGGAGGCCTCGGTCGCCGCCAGAATTTTCTGGCTGCCCGCTCCCCATGGGTAGACGCGGAGCCCGAGCGCCGAGAGTTCTCCCGGCCGCGGAGGCCTCGGTCGCCGGGAGAATTTCTCCGGCCCCTGCTCGAAATTTTTCAAAGTCCAGAATGCCTGCTTCTCCCAGCATGTGTTAATACACATGTTAATTTAACATGTAATATTACCAATGACCTTTTCCTCGGCCGCGGAGGCCTCGGTCGCCGCCAGAATTTTCTGGCTGCCCGCTCCCCATGGGTAGACGCGGAGCCCGAGCGCCGAGAGTTCTCCCGGCCGCGGAGGCCTCGGTCGCCGGGAGAATTTCTCCGGCCCCTGCTCGAAATTTTTCAAAGTCCAGAATGCCTAGTTCTCCCAGCCTGTGTTAATACACATGTTAATTTAACATGTAAAATTAACAAGGATTATTATCCCGGCCGCAGAGGCCTCGGTCGCCGCCAGAAATTTCTGGCTCCCCGCTCAATGTATTGCAGAGTCCCGCAGGCTTGCTTCTCCAAGCCTGTGTTAATACACATGTTAATTTAACATGTAAAATTACAGAGGATTATTTCCCCGGCCGCGGAGGCCTCGGTCGCCGCCAGAATTTTCTGGCTGCCCGCTCAATGTATTGCAGAGTCCCGCAGGCTTGCTTCTCCAAGCCTGTGTTAATACACATGTTAATGTAACATGCAAAATCACCAATGACAAATTCCTCGGCCGCGGAGGCCTCGATCGCCGGGAAAATGTTCTGGCTCCCTGCTCGAATTTTTTTTCTAAGTCCCGATTCGCTATTACAGGCTGGCGCACGGAGTCCGAGGGGCGTAAATATGCCGGGTAGTGGTGCCTTCCGTCGCCGAGACATTTTACAATTGCCTGGGAGCAGTATTTAACATGTTAATTTTTTCCCCTCGGGACACCACTACCCCCTATATAACCCAAAATGGGCCTTGCCAAGGGGGCGCGCAACGCCCGAGCGCGGGCGTTTTTCCCGGCCGCCGAGGCCTCCATCGCCGGGAGAATGTCTTCAGCTATTTGCTAGATTTCCCGATTCGCCCCGCACGGCAAACAACCACGAACGAGGTGGTTTTCGAGAGTTCTTCCGGCCGCGGAGGCCTCGGCCGCCGGGAGAATTTCTCCGGCCCCTGTTCGAAATTTTTCTAAGACCAGAATGCCTGCATCTCCCAGCCTGTGTTAATACACATGTTAATTTAACATGTAAAATCACCAAGGACCATTTCCTCGGCCGCGGAGGCCTCGGTCGCCGCCAGAATTTTCTGGCTGCCCGCTCCCCATGGGTAGACGCGGAGCCCGAGCGCCGAGAGTTCTCCCGGCCGCGGAGGCCTCGGTCGCCGGGAGAATTTCTGCGGCCCCTGCTCGAAATTTTTCAAAGTCCAGAATGCCTGCTTCTCCCAGCATGTGTTAATACACATGTTAATTTAACATGTAATATTACCAATGACCTTTTCCTCGGCCGCGGAGGCCTCGGTCGCCGCCAGAATTTTCTGGCTGCCCGCTCCCCATGGGTAGACGCGGAGCCCGAGCGCCGAGAGTTCTCCCGGCCGCGGAGGCCTCGGTCGCCGGGAGAATTTCTCCGGCCCCTGCTCGAAATTTTTCAAAGTCCAGAATGCCTGCTTCTCCCAGCATGTGTTAATACACATGTTAATTTAACATGTAAAATTACCAAGGATTATTATCCCGGCCGCGGAGGCCTCGGTCGCCGCCAGAATTTTCTGGCTCCCCGCTCAATATATTGCAGAGTCCCGCAGGCTTGTTTCTCCCAGCCAGTGTTAATACACATGTTAATTTAACATGTAAAATCACCGATGACCATTTCCTCGGCCGCGGAGGTCTCGGTCACCGCCAGAATTTTCTGGCTCCCTGCTCGAATTTTTTCTAAGTCCCGATTCGCTATTATAGGCTGGCGCACGGATTCCGAGGGGCGGGAATTCGCCGGGTAGTGGTGCCTTCCGTCGCCGAGACATTTCTCTATTGCCTGGAAGCTGTATTTAACATGTTAATTTTTACCCCTCGGGACACCACTACCCCCTATATAACCCAAAATGGACCTTGCCGCGGGTACACGCGGAGCCCGAGCGCCGAGAGTTCTCCCGGCCGCGGAGGCCTCGGTCGCCGCCAGAATTTTCTGGCTCCCCGCTCAATGTATTGCAGAGTCCCGCAGGCTTGCTTCTCCAAGCCTGTGTTAATACACATGTTAATTTAACATGCAAAATCACCAATGACAATTTCCTCGGCCGCGGAGGCCTCCATCGCCGGGAGAATTTTCTGGCTCTCTGCTCGAATTTTTTCTAAGTCCCGATTCGCTATTACAGGCTGGCGCACGGAGTCCGAGGGGCGGAAATATGCCGGGTAGTGGTGCCTTCCGTCGCCGAGACATTTCTCTATTGCCTGGAAGCTGTATTTAACATGTTAATTTTTTCCCCTCGGGACACCACTACCCCCTATATAACCCAAAATGGGCCTTGCCATGGGTGCGCGCAACGCCCAAACGCGCGCGTTTTTCCCGGCCGCCGAGGCCTCGATCGCCGGGAGAATGTCTCCAGCTATTTGCTTGATTTCCCGATTCGCCCCGCACGGCAAACAACCACGAACGAAAACAACCACGAATAGAGCAAAATTGCTATTTCTCAAGAACTTCTGTGTGGACGTGGCTGCTGCTTCTGCCACAGCTTCTCGGAAGGAAAATACGTCATTACTGATCCAAGCTATATATTTTTACTGAATATATTAAAAAAAAAAAAAAGTTAAAAAAAAAAAAACACTGTTTCTATGGAAAACAAAATTTCAAAATAGAAAATAAATTTGAATTAAAAATATTTTAAGATTAATTAATAAATATAAATTAATATTAGTATATATAAAAAAATTATTTTTATTTAACATAATTTAAATGGGGTGCTTCTTAAGATATTATCCACATGATAATCCTCATACTCACATATGGCAATAAAATATTTATAATAATATACACCATTCATCCCACACTTTTTTTTATTGATAAAATAATTTTTTTATATAAAATATTTAAAATTAAAATTTTTTTAAAAAAATTTACACTATTGTGGACTTGAACTGACTTACCTCAGAGAACTAATATTTAAAATTAATTAAAAAAAACCAATGACCTAACCTGACCTAACCAAACCCAACCTAACATAACCTAACCTAACCTAACCTAACCTAACCTAACCTAACCTTGCCTGAGAGGGGAAAAATTTCAAAATAATTAAATACAATGACCTAACCTAACCTAAACAAACCTAACCTAACCTAACATTGCCTGAGAGAGGAAAAATTTAAAAAAATTAAATACAATAACCTAACCTTACATAACCTAACCTAACCTAACCTAACCTTGCCTGAGAGGGAAAAAATTTGAAAATAATTAAATACAATGACCTAATGTAACCTAACCTAACCTAACCTTGCCTGAGAGAGGAAAATTTTTAAAAAATTAAATACAATGACCTAACCTAACATAACCTAACCTAACCTAACCTAACCTAACCCAACCTAACCTAACCTAACCTAACCTAACCTAACCTAACCTAACCTAACCTAACCTAACCTAACCTAACCTAACCTAACCTAACCTAATATTGCCTGAGAGGGGAAATTTTTTTAAATAATTAAATACAATGACCTTACCTAACCTAAACTAACCTAACCTAACCTAATATTGCCTGAGAGGGGAATTTTTTTTAAATAATCAAATACAATGACCTAACCTAACCTAACTTACCTAACCTTGCCTAAAAGTAAAAAAAAAATTTAAAAATTATTAAATACAATGACCTGACCTAACCTAACCTAACCTAACCTAACTTAACCTAACCTAACCTAACCTAATATTGCCTGAGAGGGGAAATTTTTTTAAATAATTAAATACAATGACCTTACCTAACCTAACCTAACCTAACCTAACCTAACCTAACATAACCTAACCTAACCTAACCTAACCTAACCTAACCTAACCTAACCTAACCTAACCTAACCTAACCTAACCTAACCTAACCTAACCTAACCTAACCTAACCTAACCTAACCTAAACCTAACCTAACCTAAACCTAACCTAACCTAACCTAACCTAACCTAACCTAACCTAACCTAACCTAACCTAACCTAACCTAACCTAACCTAACCTACCTAACCTAACCTAACCTAACCTAACCTAACCTAACCTAACCTAACCTAACCTAACCTAACCTAACCTAACCTAACCTAACCTAACCTAACCTAACCTAACCTAACCTAACCTAACCTAACCTAACCTAACCTAACCTAACCTAACCTAACCTAACCTAACCTACCTAACCTAACCTAACCTACCTAACCTAACCTAACCTAACCTAACCTAACCTAACCAAACCTAACCTAACCTAACCTACCTAACCTAACCTAATATTGCCTGAGAGGGGGAATTTTTTTTAAATAATCAAATACAATGACCTAACCTAACCTAACTTAACCTAACCTTGCCTAAAAGTAAAAAAAAATTTAAAAATTATTAAATACAATGACCTGACCTAACCTAA
>NW_026962529.1:35000-37500 GCF_032445375.1 Bacillus rossius redtenbacheri | reverse complement strand
GTTAGGTTAGGTTAGGTTAGGTTAGGTTAGGTTAGGTTAGGTTAGGTTAGGTTAGGTTAGGTTAGGTTAGGTTAGGTTATGTTAGGTTAGGTTAGGTTAGGTTAGGTTAGGTTAGGTAAGGTCATTGTATTTAATTATTTAAAAAAATTTCCCCTCTCAGGCAATATTAGGTTAGGTTAGGTTAGGTTAGGTTAGGTTAGGTTAGGTTAGGTTAGGTCAGGTCATTGTATTTAATAATTTTTAATTTTTTTTTACTTTTAGGCAAGGTTAGGTTAAGTTAGGTTAGGTTAGGTCATTGTATTTGATTATTTAAAAAAAATTCCCCTCTCAGGCAATATTAGGTTAGGTTAGGTTAGTTTAGGTTAGGTAAGGTCATTGTATTTAATTATTTAAAAAAATTTCCCCTCTCAGGCAATATTAGGTTAGGTTAGGTTAGGTTAGGTTAGGTTAGGTTAGGTTAGGTTAGGTTAGGTTAGGTCAAGTCATTGTATTTAATAATTTTTAAATTTTTTTTACTCTCAGGCAAGGTTAGGTTAGGTTAGGTTAGGTTAGGTAAGTTTAGGTTAGGTTAGGTTAGGTTAGGTTAGGTTAGGTTAGGTTAGGTTAGGTTAGGTTAGGTTAGGTTAGGTTAGGTTAGGTTAGGTTAGGTTAGGTTAGGTTAGGTTAGATTAGGTTAGGTTAGGTTAGGTTAGGTTAGGTTAGGTTAGGTTAGGTTAGGTTAGGTCAGGTCATTGTATTTAATAATTTTTAAATTTTTTTTACTCTCAGGCAAGGTTAGGTTAGGTTAGGTTAGGTTAGGTAAGGTTAGGTTAGGTTAGGTTAGGTTAGGTTAGGTTAGGTTAGGTTAGGTTAGGTTAGGTTAGGTTAGGTTAGGTTAGGTTAGGTTAGGTTAGGTTAGGTTAGGTTAGGTTAGGTTAGGTTAGGTCAGGTCATTGTATTTAATAATTTTTAATTTTTTTTTTACTTTTAGGCAAGGTTAGGTTAAGTTAGGTTAGGTTAGGTCATTGTATTTGATTATTTAAAAAAAATTCCCCTCTCAGGCAATATTAGGTTAGGTTAGATTAGGTAAGTTTAGGTTAGGTAAGGTCATTGTATTTAATTATTTAAAAAAATTTCCCCTCTCAGGCAATATTAGGTTAGGTTAGGTTAGGTTAGGTTAGGTCATTGTATTTAATTATTTAAAAAAAATTCCCCTCTCAGGCAATATTAGGTTAGGTTAGGTTAGGTTAGGTTAGGTCATTGTATTTAATAATTTAAAAAAATTTCCCCTCTCAGGCAATATTAGGATTGGTTAGGTTAGGTTAGGTTAGGTTAGGTCAGGTCATTTTATTTAATAATTTTTAAATTTTTTTTTACTTTTAGGCAAGGTTAGGTTAAGATAGGTTAGGTAAGGTCATTGTATTTAATTATTTAAAAAAAATTCCCCTCTCAGGCAATATTAGGTTAGGTTAGGTTAGGTTAGGTTAGGTTAGGTTAGGTTAGGTTAGGTCAGGTCATTGTATTTAATAATTTTTAAATTTTTTTTACTCTCAGGCAAGGTTAGGTTAGGTTAGGTTAGGTTAGGTAAGGTTAGGTTAAGTTAGGTTAGGTTAGGTTAGGTTAGGTTAGGTTAGGTTAGGTTAGGTTAGGTTAGGTTAGGTTAGGTTAGGTTAGGTTAGGTTAGGTTAGGTTAGGTTAGGTTAGGTTAGGTTAGGTTAGGTTAGGTTAGGTTAGGTTAGGTTAGGTTAGGTTAGGTTAGGTTAGGTTAGGTTAGGTTATGTTAGGTTAGGTTAGGTTAGGTTAGGTTAGGTTAGGTAAGGTCATTGTATTTAATTATTTAAAAAAATTTCCCCTCTCAGGCAATATTAGGTTAGGTTAGGTTAGGTTAGGTTAGGTTAGGTTAGGTTAGGTTAGGTCAGGTCATTGTATTTAATAATTTTTAAATTTTTTTTTACTTTTAGGCAAGGTTAGGTTAAGTTAGGTTAGGTTAGGTCATTGTATTTGATTATTTAAAAAAAATTCCCCTCTCAGGCAATATTAGGTTAGGTTAGGTTAGGTTAGGTTAGGTTAGGTTAGGTTAGGTTAGGTTAGGTTAGGTTAGGTTAGGTTAGGTTAGGTTAGGTTAGGTTAGGTTAGGTTAGGTTAGGTTAGGTTAGGTTAGGTTAGGTTAGGTTAGGTTATGTTAGGTTAGGTTAGGTTAGGTTAGGTTAGGTTAGGTTAGGTTAGGTTATGTTAGGTTAGGTTAGGTTAGGTTAGGTTAGGTTAGGTAAGGTCATTGTATTTAATTATTTAAAAAAATTTCCCCTCTCAGGCAATATTAGGTTAGGTTAGGTTAGGTTAGGTTAGGTTAGGTTAGGTTAGGTTAGGTCAGGTCATTGTATTTAATAATTTTTAAATTTTTTTTTACTTTTAGGCAAGGTTAGGTTAAGTTAGGTTAGGTTAGGTCATTGTATTTGATTATTTAAAAAAAATTCCCCTCTCAGGCAATATTAGGTTAGGTTAGGTTAGGTTAGGTTAGGTT
>NW_026962529.1:7500-25000 GCF_032445375.1 Bacillus rossius redtenbacheri | reverse complement strand
GGTTAGGTTAGGTTATGTAAGGTTAGGTTATTGTATTTAATTTTTTTAAATTTTTCCTCTCTCAGGCAATGTTAGGTTAGGTTAGGTTTGTTTAGGTTAGGTTAGGTCATTGTATTTAATTATTTTGAAATTTTTCCCCTCTCAGGCAAGGTTAGGTTAGGTTAGGTTAGGTTAGGTTAGGTTAGGTTATGTTAGGTTGGGTTTGGTTAGGTCAGGTTAGGTCATTGGTTTTTTTTAATTAATTTTAAATATTAGTTCTCTGAGGTAAGTCAGTTCAAGTCCACAATAGTGTAAATTTTTTTTAAAAAAATTTTAATTTTAAATATTTTATATAAAAAAATTATTTTATCAATAAAAAAAAGTGTGGGATGAATGGTGTATATTATTATAAATATTTTATTGCCATATGTGAGTATGAGGATTATCATGTGGATAATATCTTAAGAAGCACCCCATTTAAATTATGTTAAATAAAATAATTTTTTTATATATACTAATATTAATTTATATTTATTAATTAATCTTAAAATATTTTTAATTCAAATTTATTTTCTATTTTGAAATTTTGTTTTCCATAGAAACAGTGTTTTTTTTTTTTTAACTTTTTTTTTTTTTTTAATATATTCAGTAAAAATATATTAGCTTGGATCAGTAATGACGTATTTTCCTTCCGAGAAGCTGTGGCAGAGAGCAGCAGCCACGTCCACACAGAAGTTCTTGAGAAATAGCAATTTTGCTCTATTCGTGGTTGTTTTCGTTCGTGGTTGTTTGCCGTGCGGGGCGAATCGGGAAATCAAGCAAATAGCTGGAGACATTCTCCCGGCGATCGAGGCCTCGGCGGCCGGGAAAAACGCGCGCGTTTGGGCGTTGCGCGCACCCATGGCAAGGCCCATTTTGGGTTATATAGGGGGTAGTGGTGTCCCGAGGGGAAAAAATTAACATGTTAAATACAGCTTCCAGGCAATAGAGAAATGTCTCGGCGACGGAAGGCACCACTACCCGGCATATTTCCGCCCCTCGGACTCCGTGCGCCAGCCTGTAATAGCGAATCGGGACTTAGAAAAAATTCGAGCAGAGAGCCAGAAAATTCTCCCGGCGATGGAGGCCTCCGCGGCCGAGGAAATTGTCATTGGTGATTTTGCATGTTAAATTAACATGTGTATTAACACAGGCTTGGAGAAGCAAGCCTGCGGGACTCTGCAATACATTGAGCGGGGAGCCAGAAAATTCTGGCGGCGACCGAGGCCTCCGCGGCCGGGAGAACTCTCGGCGCTCGGGCTCCGCGTGTACCCGCGGCAAGGTCCATTTTGGGTTATATAGGGGGTAGTGGTGTCCCGAGGGGTAAAAATTAACATGTTAAATACAGCTTCCAGGCAATAGAGAAATGTCTCGGCGACGGAAGGCACCACTACCCGGCGAATTCCCGCCCCTCGGAATCCGTGCGCCAGCCTATAATAGCGAATCGGGACTTAGAAAAAATTCGAGCAGGGAGCCAGAAAATTCTGGCGGTGACCGAGACCTCCGCGGCCGAGGAAATGGTCATCGGTGATTTTACATGTTAAATTAACATGTGTATTAACACTGGCTGGGAGAAGCAAGCCTGCGGGACTCTGCAATATATTGAGCGGGGAGCCAGAAAATTCTGGCGGCGACCGAGGCCTCCGCGGCCGGGATAATAATCCTTGGTAATTTTACATGTTAAATTAACATGTGTATTAACACATGCTGGGAGAAGCAGGCATTCTGGACTTTGAAAAATTTCGAGCAGGGGCCGGAGAAATTCTCCCGGCGACCGAGGCCTCCGCGGCCGGGAGAACTCTCGGCGCTCGGGCTCCGCGTCTACCCATGGGGAGCGGGCAGCCAGAAAATTCTGGCGGCGACCGAGGCCTCCGCGGCCGAGGAAAAGGTCATTGGTAATATTACATGTTAAATTAACATGTGTATTAACACATGCTGGGAGAAGCAGGCATTCTGGACTTTGAAAAATTTCGAGCAGGGGCCGCAGAAATTCTCCCGGCGACCGAGGCCTCCGCGGCCGGGAGAACTCTCGGCGCTCGGGCTCCGCGTCTACCCATGGGGAGCGGGCAGCCAGAAAATTCTGGCGGCGACCGAGGCCTCCGCGGCCGAGGAAATGGTCCTTGGTGATTTTTACATGTTAAATTAACATGTGTATTAACACAGGCTGGGAGATGCAGGCATTCTGGTCTTAGAAAAATTTCGAACAGGGGCCGGAGAAATTCTCCCGGCGGCCGAGGCCTCCGCGGCCGGAAGAACTCTCGAAAACCACCTCGTTCGTGGTTGTTTGCCGTGCGGGGCGAATCGGGAAATCTAGCAAATAGCTGAAGACATTCTCCCGGCGATGGAGGCCTCGGCGGCCGGGAAAAACGCCCGCGCTCGGGCGTTGCGCGCCCCCTTGGCAAGGCCCATTTTGGGTTATATAGGGGGTAGTGGTGTCCCGAGGGGAAAAAATTAACATGTTAAATACTGCTCCCAGGCAATTGTAAAATGTCTCGGCGACGGAAGGCACCACTACCCGGCATATTTACGCCCCTCGGACTCCGTGCGCCAGCCTGTAATAGCGAATCGGGACTTAGAAAAAAAATTCGAGCAGGGAGCCAGAACATTTTCCCGGCGATCGAGGCCTCCGCGGCCGAGGAATTTGTCATTGGTGATTTTGCATGTTACATTAACATGTGTATTAACACAGGCTTGGAGAAGCAAGCCTGCGGGACTCTGCAATACATTGAGCGGGCAGCCAGAAAATTCTGGCGGCGACCGAGGCCTCCGCGGCCGGGGAAATAATCCTCTGTAATTTTACATGTTAAATTAACATGTGTATTAACACAGGCTTGGAGAAGCAAGCCTGCGGGACTCTGCAATACATTGAGCGGGGAGCCAGAAATTTCTGGCGGCGACCGAGGCCTCTGCGGCCGGGATAATAATCCTTGTTAATTTTACATGTTAAATTAACATGTGTATTAACACAGGCTGGGAGAACTAGGCATTCTGGACTTTGAAAAATTTCGAGCAGGGGCCGGAGAAATTCTCCCGGCGACCGAGGCCTCCGCGGCCGGGAGAACTCTCGGCGCTCGGGCTCCGCGTCTACCCATGGGGAGCGGGCAGCCAGAAAATTCTGGCGGCGACCGAGGCCTCCGCGGCCGAGGAAAAGGTCATTGGTAATATTACATGTTAAATTAACATGTGTATTAACACATGCTGGGAGAAGCAGGCATTCTGGACTTTGAAAAATTTCGAGCAGGGGCCGGAGAAATTCTCCCGGCGACCGAGGCCTCCGCGGCCGGGAGAACTCTCGGCGCTCGGGCTCCGCGTCTACCCATGGGGAGCGGGCAGCCAGAAAATTCTGGCGGCGACCGAGGCCTCCGCGGCCGAGGAAATGGTCCTTGGTAATTTTACATGTTAAATTAACATGTGTATTAACACAGGCTGGGAGAAGCAGGCATTCTGGACTTTGGAAAATTTCGAGCAGGGGCCGGAGAAATTCTCCCGGCGACCGAGGCCTCTGCGGCCGGGAGAACTCTCGGCGCTCGGGCTCCGGGTGTACCCGCGGCAAGGCCCATTTTGTGTTATATAGGGGGTAGTGGTGTCCCGAGGGGGAAAAAATTAACATGTTAAATACTGCTTCCAGGCAATAGGAAAATGTCTCGGCGACGGAACGCACCACTACCCGGCGAATTCCCGCCCCTCGGACTCCGTGCGCCAGCTTGTAAGAGCGAATCGGGACTTGGAAAAAATTTTATCGGGGAGCCAGAAAATTCTCCCGGCGATCAAGGCAATCACCGCCGGGAGAATTTTTTCTAGCTAACCGATTGAAATTTTCAAAGTACCAATTGCCTCGAAAACAACCACGAACGTAAAACAACCACGAACGGAAAACAACCACGAACGACAACAACCACGAACGACAACAACCACGAACGACAACAACCACGAACGGAAAACAACCCCGAACGACAACAACCACGAACGCACAACAACCACGAATGAAAACAACCACGAACGGTAAACAACCACGAACGAAAACAACCACGAACGAAAACCACCTCGTTCGTGGTTGTTCGCCTTGTGGGGCGAATCGGGACATCATGCAAATAGCTGGAGACATTCTCCCGGCGATCGAGGCCTCGGCGCCCGGGAAAAATGCCCGCGCTCGGGCGTTGTGGGCACCCATTGCATGGCCCATTTTGGGTTATATAGGGGGTAGTGGTGTCCCGAGGGGGAAAAAATTAACATGTTAAATACTGCTCCCAGGCAATTGTAAAATGTCTCGGCGACGGAAGGCACCACTACCCGGCATATTTCCGCCCCTCGGACTCCGTGCGCCAGCCTGTAATAGCGAATCGGGACTTAGAAAAAATTCGAGCAGAGAGCCAGAAAATTCTCCCGGCGATGGAGGCCTCCGCGGCCGAGGAAATTGTCATTGGTGATTTTGCATGTTAAATTAACATGTGTATTAACACAGGCTTGGAGAAGCAAGCCTGCGGG
The DNA here is from genome assembly GCF_032445375.1 of Bacillus rossius redtenbacheri. Classification (NCBI taxonomy): domain Eukaryota; kingdom Metazoa; phylum Arthropoda; class Insecta; order Phasmatodea; family Bacillidae; genus Bacillus; species Bacillus rossius. Next base: position 20,497 of record NW_026962529.1, on the reverse strand, counting down.
ACTCTGCAATACATTGAGCGGGGAGCCAGAAAATTCTGGCGGCGACCGAGGCCTCCGCGGCCGGGAGAACTCTCGGCGCTCGGGCTCCGCGTCTACACATGGGGAGCGGGCAGCCAGAAAATTCTGGCGGCGACCGAGGCCTCCGCGGCCGAGGAAATGGTCCTTGGTGATTTTACATGTTAAATTAACATGTGTATTAACACAGGCTGGGAGAAGCAAGCCTGCGGGTCGCTGCAATATATTGAGCGGGGAGCCAGAAATTTCTGGCGGCGACCGAGGCCTCCGCGGCCGGGGAAATAATCCTCGGTAATTTTACATGTTAAATTAACATGTGTATTAACACAGGCTTGGAGAAGCAAGCCTGCGGGACTCTGCAATACATTGAGCGGGGAGCCAGAAATTTCTGGCGGCGACCGAGGCCTCTGCGGCCGGGATAATAATCCTTGGTAATTTTACATGTTAAATTAACATGTGTATTAACACAGGCTGGGAGAACTAGGCATTCTGGACTTTGAAAAATTTCGAGCAGGGGCCGGAGAAATTCTCCCGGCGACCGAGGCCTCCGCGGCCGGGAGAACTCTCGGCGCTCGGGCAGCGCGTCTACCCATGGGGAGCGGGCAGCCAGAAAATTCTGGCGGCGACCGAGGCCTCCGCGGCCGAGGAAAAGGTCATTGGTAATATTACATGTTAAATTAACATGTGTATTAACACATGCTGGGAGAAGCAGGCATTCTGGACTTTGAAAAATTTCGAGCAGGGGCCGGAGAAATTCTCCCGGCGACCGAGGCCTCCGCGGCCGGGAGAACTCTCGGCGCTCGGGCTCCGCGTCTACCAATGGGGAGCGGGCAGCCAGAAAATTCTGGCGGCGACCGAGGCCTCCGCGGCCGAGGAAATGGTCCTTGTTGATTTTACATGTTAAATTAACATGTGTATTAACACAGGCTGGGAGAAGCAAGCCTGCGGGACTCTGCAATACATTGAGCGGGGAGCCAGAAAATTCTGGCGGCGACCGAGGCCTCCGCGGCCGAGGAAATGGTCCTCAATGATTTTACATGTTAAATTATCATGTGTATTAACACAGGCTGGGAGAAGCAAGCCTGCGGGACTCTGCAATACATTGAGCGGGGAGCCAGAAAATTCTGGCGGCGACCGAGGCCTCCGCGGCCGGGGAAATAATCCTCGGTAATTTTACATGTTAAATTAACATGTGTATTAACACAGGCTGGGAGAAGCAGGCATTCTGGACTTTGAAAAATTTCGAGCAGGGGCCGGAGAAATTCTCCCGGCGACCGAGGCCTCCGCGGCCGGGAGAACTTCGGCGCTCGGGCTCCGCGTGTACCCGCCGCAAGGCCCATTTTGGGTTATATAGGGGGTAGTGGTGTCTCTGGAGGGAAAAAATACACGGTAAATATTGCAGCCAGAGCCTATGGCAATCTGTTGGCGACCGAGGCCTCCACACGCCGGCAAATTTTCGGCTCTCGGACTGTGTGTATTCCACTGGAGACAGGCCTGCGGGACTCTGTAATATATTGAGCCGGGAGCCAGAAAATTCTGGCGGCGACCGAGGCCTCCGCGGCCGGGGAAATAATCCTCGGTAATTTTACATGTTAAATTAACATGTGTATTAACACAGGCTGGGAGAAGCAAGCCTGCGGGTCGCTGCAATATATTGAGCGGGGAGCCAGAAAATTCTGGCGGCGACCGAGGCCTCCGCGGCCGGGGAAATAATCCTCGGTAATTTTACATGTTAAATTAACATGTGTATTAACACAGGCTTGGAGAAGCAAGCCTGCGGGACTCTGCAATACATTGAGCGGGGAGCCAGAAAATTCTGGCGGCGACCGCGGCCTCTGCGGCCAGGGAAATAATCCTCGGTAATTTTACATGTTAAATAACCATGTGTATTAACACAGGCTGGGAGAAGCAAGCATGCGGGACTCTGCAATATATTGAGCAGGGAGCCAGAAAATTCTGGCTGCGACCGAGGCCTCTGCGGCCGAGGAAATGGTCATTGGTAATTTTACATGTTAAATTAACATGTGTTTTAACACAGGCTGGGAGATGCAGGCATTCTGGACTTAGAAAAATTTCGAGCAGGGGCCCGAGAAATTCTCCCGGCGACCGAGGCCTCTGCGGCCGGGAGAACTCTCGAAAACCACCTCGTTCGTGGTTGTTTGCCGTGCGGGGCGAATCGGGAAATCTAGCAAATAGCTGAAGACATTCTCCCGGCGATGGAGGCCTCGGCGGCCGGGAAAAACGCCCGCGCTCGGGCGTTGCGCGCCCCCTTGGCAAGGCCCATTTTGGGTTATATAGGGGGTAGTGGTGTCCCGAGGGGAAAAAATTAACATGTTAAATACTGCTCCCAGGCAATTGTAAAATGTCTCGGCGACGGAAGGCACCACTACCCGGCATATTTACGCCCCTCGGACTCCGTGCGCCAGCCTGTAATAGCGAATCGGGACTTAGAAAAAAAATTCGAGCAGGGAGCCAGAACATTTTCCCGGCGATCGAGGCCTCCGCGGCCGAGGAATTTGTCATTGGTGATTTTGCATGTTAAATTAACATGTGTATTAACACAGGCTTGGAGAAGCAAGCCTGCGGGACTCTGCAATACATTGAGCGGGCAGCCAGAAAATTCTGGCGGCGACCGTGGCCTCCGCGGCCGGGGAAATAATCCTCTGTAATTTTACATGTTAAATTAACATGTGTATTAACACAGGCTTGGAGAAGCAAGCCTGCGGGACTCTGCAATACATTGAGCGGGGAGCCAGAAATTTCTGGCGGCGACCGAGGCCTCTGCGGCCGGGATAATAATCCTTGGTAATTTTACATGTTAAATTAACATGTGTATTAACACAGGCTGGGAGAACTAGGCATTCTGGACTTTGAAAAATTTCGAGCAGGGGCCGGAGAAATTCTCCCGGCGACCGAGGCCTCCGCGGCCGGGAGAACTCTCGGCGCTCGGGCTCCGCGTCTACCCATGGGGAGCGGGCAGCCAGAAAATTCTGGCGGCGACCGAGGCCTCCGCGGCCGAGGAAAAGGTCATTGGTAATATTACATGTTAAATTAACATGTGTATTAACACATGCTGGGAGAAGCAGGCATTCTGGACTTTGAAAAATTTCGAGCAGGGGCCGGAGAAATTCTCCCGGCGACCGAGGCCTCCGCGGCCGGGAGAACTCTCGGCGCTCGGGCTCCGCGTCTACCCTTGGGGAGCGGGCAGCCAGAAAATTCTGGCGGCGACCGAGGCCTCCGCGGCCGAGGAAATGGTCCTTGGTGATTTTACATGTTAAATTAACATGTGTATTAACACAGGCTGGGAGAAGCAGGCATTCTGGACTTTGGAAAATTTCGAGCAGGGGCCGGAGAAAATCTCCCGGCGACCGAGGCCTCTGCGGCCGGGAGAACTCTCGGCGCTCGGGCTCCGGGTGTACCCGCGGCAAGGCCCATTTTGTGTTATATAGGGGGTAGTGGTGTCCCGAGGGGGAAAAAATTAACATGTTAAATACTGCTTCCAGGCAATAGGAAAATGTCTCGGCGACGGAACACACCACTACCCGGCGAATTCCCGCCCCTCGGACTCCGTGCGCCAGCTAGTAAGAGCGAATCGGGACTTGGAAAAAATTTTATCGGGGAGCCAGAAAATTCTCCCGGCGATCAAGGCAATCACCGCCGGGAGAATTTTTTCTAGCTAACCGATTGAAATTTTCAAAGTACCAATTGCCTCGAAAACAACCACGAACGTAAAACAACCACGAACGGAAAACAACCACGAACGACAACAACCACGAACGACAACAACCACGAACGACAACAACCACGAACGGAAAACAACCCCGAACGACAACAACCACGAACGCACAACAACCACGAATGAAAACAACCACGAACAGTAAACAACCACGAACGAAAACAACCACGAACGAAAACCACCTCGTTCGTGGTTGTTCGCCTTGTGGGGCGAATCGGGACATCATGCAAATAGCTGGAGACATTCTCCCGGCGATCGAGGCCTCGGCGCCCGGGAAAAATGCCCGCGCTCGGGCGTTGTGGGCACCCATTGCATGGCCCATTTTGGGTTATATAGGGGGTAGTGGTGTCCCGAGGGGGAAAAAATTAACATGTTAAATACTGCTCCCAGGCAATTGTAAAATGTCTCGGCGACGGAAGGCACCACTACCCGGCATATTTCCGCCCCTCGGACTCCGTGCGCCAGCCTGTAATAGCGAATCGGGACTTAGAAAAAATTCGAGCAGAGAGCCAGAAAATTCTCCCGGCGATGGAGGCCTCCGCGGCCGAGGAAATTGTCATTGGTGATTTTGCATGTTAAATTAACATGTGTATTAACACAGGCTTGGAGAAGCAAGCCTGCGGGACTCTGCAATACATTGAGCGGGGAGCCAGAAAATTCTGGCGGCGACCGAGGCCTCCGCGGCCGGGAGAACTCTCGGCGCTCGGGCTCCGCGTCTACACATGGGGAGCGGGCAGCCAGAAAATTCTGGCGGCGACCGAGGCCTCCGCGGCCGAGGAAATGGTCCTTGGTGATTTTACATGTTAAATTAACATGTGTATTAACACAGGCTGGGAGAAGCAAGCCTGCGGGTCGCTGCAATATATTGAGCGGGGAGCCAGAAATTTCTGGCGGCGATCGAGGCCTCCGCGGCCGGGGAAATAATCCTCGGTAATTTTACATGTTAAATTAACATGTGTATTAACACAGGCTTGGAGAAGCAAGCCTGCGGGTCTCTGCAATACATTGAGCGGGGAGCCAGAAATTTCTGGCGGCGACCGAGGCCTCTGCGGCCGGGATAATAATCCTTGGTAATTTTACATGTTAAATTAACATGTGTATTAACACAGGCTGGGAGAACTAGGCATTCTGGACTTTGAAAAATTTCGAGCAGGGGCCAGAGAAATTCTCCCGGCGACAGAGGCCTCCGCGGCCGGGAGAAATCTCGGCGCTCGGGCAGCGCGTCTACCCATGGGGAGCGGGCAGCCAGAAAATTCTGGCGGCGACCGAGGCCTCCGCGGACGAGGAAAAGGTCATTGGTAATATTACATGTTAAATTAACATGTGTATTAACACATGCTGGGAGAAGCAGGCATTCTGGACTTTGAAAAATTTCGAGCAGGGGCCGGAGAAATTCTCCCGGCGACCGAGGCCTCCGCGGCCGGGAGAACTCTCGGCGCTCGGGCTCCGCGTCTACCAATGGGGAGCGGGCAGCCAGAAAATTCTGGCGGCGACCGAGGCCTCCGCGGCCGAGGAAATGGTCCTTGTTGATTTTACATGTTAAATTAACATGTGTATTAACACAGGCTGGGAGAAGCAAGCCTGCGGGACTCTGCAATACATTGAGCGGGGAGCCAGAAAATTCTGGCGGCGACCGAGGCCTCCGCGGCCGAGGAAATGGTCCTCAATGATTTTACATGTTAAATTAACATGTGTATTAACACAGGCTGGGAGAAGCAAGCCTGCGGGACTCTGCAATACATTGAGCGGGGAGCCAGAAAATTCTGGCGGCGACCGAGGCCTCCGCGGCCGGGGAAATAATCCTCGGTAATTTTACATGTTAAATTAACATGTGTATTAACACAGGCTGGGAGAAGCAGGCATTCTGGACTTTGAAAAATTTCGAGCAGGGGCCGGAGAAATTCTCCCGGCGACCGAGGCCTCCGCGGCCGGGAGAACTTCGGCGCTCGGGCTCCGCGTGTACACGCCGCAAGGCCCATTTTGGGTTATATAGGGGGTAGTGGTGTCTCTGGAGGGAAAAAATACACGGTAAATATTGCAGCCAGAGCCTATGGCAATCTGTTGGCGACCGAGGCCTCCACACCCCGGCAAATTTTCGGCTCTCGGACTGTGTGTATTCCACTGGAGACAGGCCTGCGGGACTCTGTAATATATTGAGCCGGGAGCCAGAAAATTCTGGCGGCGACCGAAGCCTCCGCGGCCGGGGAAATAATCCTCGGTAATTTTACATGTTAAATTAACATGTGTATTAACACAGGCTGGGAGAAGCAAGCCTGCGGGTCGCTGCAATATATTGAGCGGGGAGCCAGAAAATTCTGGCGGCGACCGAGGCCTCCGCGGCCGGGGAAATAATCCTCGGTAATTTTACATGTTAAATTAACATGTGTATTAACACAGGCTTGGAGAAGCAAGCCTGCGGGACTCTGCAATACATTGAGCGGGGAGCCAGAAAATTCTGGCGGCGACCGCGGCCTCTGCGGCCAGGGAAATAATCCTCGGTAATTTTACATGTTAAATAACCATGTGTATTAACACAGGCTGGGAGAAGCAAGCATGCGGGACTCTGCAATATATTGAGCAGGGAGCCAGAAAATTCTGGCTGCGACCGAGGCCTCTGCGGCCGAGGAAATGGTCATTGGTAATTTTACATGTTAAATTAACATGTGTTTTAACACAGGCTGGGAGATGCAGGCATTCTGGACTTAGAAAAATTTCGAGCAGGGGCCCGAGAAATTCTCCCGGCGACCGAGGCCTCCGCGGCCGGGAGAACTCTCGAAAACCACCTCGTTCGTGGTTGTTTGCCGTGCGGGGCGAATCGGGAAATCTAGCAAATAGCTGAAGACATTCTCCCGGCGATGGAGGCCTCGGCGGCCGGGAAAAACGCCCGCGCTCGGGCGTTGCGCGCCCCTTGGCAAGGCCCATTTTGGGTTATATAGGGGGTAGTGGTGTCCCGAGGGGAAAAAATTAACATGTTAAATACTGCTCCCAGGCAATTGTAAAATGTCTCGGCGACGGAAGGCACCACTACCCGGCATATTTACGCCCCTCGGACTCCGTGCGCCAGCCTGTAATAGCGAATCGGGACTTAGAAAAAAAATTCGAGCAGGGAGCCAGAACATTTTCCCGGCGATCGAGGCCTCCGCGGCCGAGGAATTTGTCATTGGTGATTTTGCATGTTAAATTAACATGTGTATTAACACAGGCTTGGAGAAGCAAGCCTGCGGGACTCTGCAATACATTGAGCGGGCAGCCAGAAAATTCTGGCGGCGACCGAGGCCTCCGCGGCCGGGGAAATAATCCTCTGTAATTTTACATGTTAAATTAACATGTGTATTAACACAGGCTTGGAGAAGCAAGCCTGCGGGACGCTGCAATACATTGAGCGGGGAGCCAGAAATTTCTGGCGGCGACCGAGGCCTCTGCGGCCGGGATAATAATCCTTGGTAATTTTACATGTTAAATTAACATGTGTATTAACACAGGCTGGGAGAACTAGGCATTCTAGACTTTGAAAAATTTCGAGCAGGGGCCGGAGAAATTCTCCCGGCGACCGAGGCCTCCGCGGCCGGGAGAACTCTCGGCGCTCGGGCTCCGCGTCTACCCATGGGGAGCGGGAAGCCAGAAAATTCTGGCGGCGACCGAGGCCTCCGCGGCCGAGGAAATGGTCCTTGGTGATTTTACATGTTAAATTAACATGTGTATTAACACAGGCTGGGAAAAGCAAGCCTGCGGGACTCTGCAATATATTGAGCGGGGAGCCAGAAAATTCTGGCGGCGACCGAGGCCTCCACGGCCGGGGAAATAATCCTCGGTAATTTAACATGTTAAATTAACATGTGTATTAACACAGGCTTGGAGAAGCATGCCTGCGGGACTCTGCAATACATTGAGCGGGGAGCCAGAAAATTCTGGCGGCGACCGAGGCCTCTGCGGCCGAGGAAATGGTCATTGGTAATTTTACATGTTAAATTAACATGTGTATTAACACAGGCTGGGAAAAGCAAGCCTGCGGGACTCTGCAATATATTGAGCGGGGAGCCAGAAAATTCTGGCGGCGACCGAGGCCTCCACGGCCGGGGAAATAATCCTCGGTAATTTAACATGTTAAATTAACATGTGTATTAACACAGGCTGGGAGAAGCAGGCATTCTGGACTTTGAAAAATTTCGAGCAGGGGCCGGAGAAATTCTCCCGGCGACCGAGGCCTCCGCGGCCGGGAGAACACTCGGCGCTCGGGCTCCGCGTGTACCCGCGGCAAGGCCCATGTTGGGTTATATAGGGGGTAGTGGTGTCCCGAGGGGGAAAAAATTAACATGTTAAATACAGCTTCCAGGCAATAGAAAAATGTCTCGGCGACGGAAGGCACCACTACCCGGCGAATTCCCGCCCCTCTGACTCCGTGCGCCAGCCTGTAATAGCGAATCGGGACTTAGAAAAAATTCGAGCAGGGAGCCAGACAATTCTGTCGGCGACCGAGGCCTCCGTGGCCGGGGAAATAATCCTCGGTAATTTTACATGTTAAATTAACATGTGTATTAACACAGGCTTGGAGAACCAAGCCTGCGGGACTCTGCAATACATTGAGCGGGGAGCCAGAAAATTCTGGCGGCGACCGAGGCCTCCGCGGCCGGGGAAATAATCCTCGGTAATTTTACATGTTAAATTAACATGTGTATTAACACAGGCTTGGAGAACCAAGCCTGCGGGACTCTGCAATACATTGAGAGGTGAGCCAGAAAATTCTGGCGGCGACCGAGGCCTCCGCGGCCGAGGAAATGGTCCTCGGTGATTTTACATGTTAAATTAACATGTGTATTAACACAGGCTGGGAGAAGCAAGCCTGCGGGACTCTGCAATATATTGAGCGGGGAGCCAGAAAATTCTGGCGGCGACCGAGGCCTCCACGGCCGGGGAAATAATCCTCGATAATTTAACATGTTAAATTAACATGTGTATTAACACAGGCTGGGAGAAGCAGGCATTCTGGACTTTGAAAAATTTCGAGCAGGGGCCGGAGAAATTCTCCCGGCGACCGAGGCCTCCGCGGCCGGGAGAACTTCGGCGCTCGGGCTCTGCGTGTACCCACCGCAAGGCCTATTTTGGGTTTTATAGGGGGTAGTGGTGTCTCTGGAGGGAAAAAATACACGGTAAATATTGCAGCCAGAGCCTATGGCAATCTGTTGGCGACCGAGGCCTCCACACCCCCGGCAAATTTTCGGCTCTCGGACTGTGTGTATTCCACTGGAGACAGGCCTGCGGGACTCTGTAATATATTGAGCCGGGAGCCAGAAAATTCTGGCGGCGACCGAGGCCTCCGCGGCCGAGGAAAAGGTCATTGGTAAAATTACATGTTAAATTAACATGTGTATTAACACAGGCTGGGAGAAGCAGGCATTCTGGACTTAGAAAAATTTCGAGCAGGGGCCCGAGAAATTCTCCCGGCTACGAGGCCTCCGCGGCCGGGAGAACTCTCGGCGCTCGGGCTCCGCGTCTACACATGGGGAGCGGGCAGCCAGAAAATTCTGGCGGCGACCGAGGCCTCCGCGGCCGAGGAAATGGTCCTTGGTGATTTTACATGTTAAATTAACATGTGTATTAACACAGGCTGGGAGAAGCAAGCCTGCGGGTCGCTGCAATATATTGAGCGGGGAGCCAGAAATTTCTGGCGGCGACCGAGGCCTCCGCGGCCGGGGAAATAATCCTCGGTAATTTTACATGTTAAATTAACATGTGTATTAACACAGGCTTGGAGAAGCAAGCATGCGGGACTCTGCAATATATTGAGCAGGGAGCCAGAAAATTCTGGCTGCGACCGAGGCCTCTGCGGCCGAGGAAATGGCTGCGGCCGAGGAAATGGTCATTGGTAATTTTACATGTTAAATTAACATGTGTTTTAACACAGGCTGGGAGATGCAGGCATTCTGGACTTAGAAAAATTTCGAGCAGGGGCCAGGGAAATTCTCCCCTGCGACCGAGGCCTCCGCGGCCGGGAGAACTCTCGAAAACCACCTCGTTCGTGGTTGTTTGTCGTGCGGGGCGAATCGGGAAATCTAGCAAATAGCTGAAGACATCTCCCGGCGATGGAGGTCTCGGCGGCCGGGAAAAACGCCCCGCGCTCGGGCGTTGCGCGCCCCCTTGGCAAGGCCCCTTTTGCGTTATATAGGGGTAGTGGTGTCACGAGGGGAAAAAATTAACATGTAAAATACTGCTCCCAGGCAATTGTAAAATGTCTCGGCGACGGAAGGCACCACTACCCGGCATATTTACGCCCCTCCGGACTTCCGGTGCGCCAGCCTGTAATAGCGAATCGGACTTAGAAAAAAAATTCGAGCAGGGAGCCAGAACATTTTCCCGGCGATCGAGGCCTCCGCGGCCGAGGAATTTGTCATGGGTGATTTTGCATGTTAAATTAACATGTGTATTAACACAGGCTTGGAGAAGCAAGCCTGCGGGACTCTGCAATACATTGAGCGGGCAGCCAGAAAATTCTGGGCGGCGACCGAGGCCTCCGCGGCCGGGGAAATAATCCTCTGTAATTTTACATGTTAAATTAACATGTGTATTAACACAGGCTTGGAGAAGCAAGCCTGCGGGACTCTGCAATACATTGCGCGGGGAGCCCAGAAATTTCTGGCGGCGACCGAGGGCCTCTGGCGGCCGGGATAATAATCCTTGGTAATTTACATGTTAAATTAACATGTGTATTAACACAGGCTGGGAGAACTAGGCATTCTGGACTTTGAAAAATTTCGAGCAGGGCCGGGAGAATTCTCCCGGCGACCGAGGCCTCCGCGGCCGGGGAGAACTCTCGGCGCTCGGGCTCCGCGTCTACCCATGGGGAAGCGGGCAGCCAGAAAATTCTGGCGGCGACCGAGGCCTCCGCGGCCGAGGAAAGGGTCATTGGTAATATTACATGTTAAATTAACATGTGTATTAACACATGATGGGAGAAGCAGGCATTCTGGACTTTGAAAAATTTCGAGCAGGGGCCGGAGAAATTCTCCCGGCGACCGAGGCCTCCGCGGCCGGGAGAACTCTCGGCGCGTTGGGCAGCGCGTCTACCCATGGGGAGCGGGCAGCCAGAAAATTCTGGCGGTGACCGAGGCCTCCGCGGCCGAGGAAATGGTCCTTGGTGATTTACATGTTAAATTAACAGGTGTATTAACACAGGCTGGGAGAAGCAGGCATTCTGGACTTAGAAAAATTTCGAGCAGGGGCCGTTGAAATTCTCCCGGCGACCGAGGGCCTCCGCGGCCGGGAGAACTCTCGGCGCTCGGGCTCCGCGTGTACACGCGTCAAGGCCCATTTTGGGTTATATAGGGTGTAGTGGTGTCTCTGGAGGGAAAAAATACACGGTAAATATTGCAGCCAGAGCCTATGGCAATCTGTTGGCGACCGAGGCCCTCCACACCCCGGCAAATTTTCGGCTCTCGGACTGTGTGTATTCCACTGGAGACAGGCCTGCGGGACTGGTGCAGTATATTGAGCGGGGAGCCAGGAAAATCTCCGGCGACCGAGGCCTCCGCGCGCCGAGGAAATGGTAATTGGTGGTTTTGCATGTAAAATTAACATGTGTATTAACACAAGCTGGATGAGAGGAATTTGGCGGGCGACCGAGGCCTCCTCCACCCCGGCAAAATATCAGCTACCGGGCTCTGCATATTCCTACAGAAGCAGGCCTGCAGGACTCTGCAATATATTGAGCGGGAACCAGAAAATTCTGGCGGCGACCGAGGCCTCCGCGGCCGAGGAAAATTGTCATTGGTGGTTTGCATGTAAAATTAACATGTGTATTAACACAAGCTGTGACCAGAGGAATTTGGCGGCGACCGGGGCCTCCACACCCCGGCAAAATATCAGCTACCGGGCTCTGCTTATTCACATTCAAGCAGGCATTAGGGACTCTGAAAAGTTTCGGGCGGGGAGCCAGAAAATTCTCCCGGCCACAGAGCCCTCCCTCCCGAGAGTCTGTGTAAATGCCTGTTATACAGCCCCATGAATTCCAGCCTTATAGGTTATTTTAAGTCTCCGTTCGTGGTTGTTCGTAAACAACTGCGATTCGGGATTTTGACCTATTTCCTATGAGCATGTTCCCGGAAGTTAGCCAGCCTCTTTCAGTCAAAATCTCATATTTTGGGGTCCTTTGTGAAACCCAGCGATAGGCCCATTTTGGGTATATTAGGGGGACATGCAATCGGGAAAAATTGGAATTATTTGCAATATGGAAAGGAATATGTACATAAAATGAAAAGGGAGTCCCCCCGAGTTTTCTCGCCCTATATATATTGCAAAAATATCCAATTAATTATTGTGGAACCTGTAGCACCTTCTATGAAGCAGAATTAACATTACAGAACGGTTTGAATGCTACCACCTCAGTTTCTCTACAATGCATTGGATTTCAAAGAGGTGAATTACTGTGGATGGTACTGTTGTATGGCTAACAAATCGTCTGGGAAACAATGCAGAATTAAATTAAGAAGGTTGTATGTTTTCTGTTACATGGTGGAGGTGCCCTCTAGTACACAGTAAAATGTTTTGTGGACTGCAGCTCCTTGAGGAATTAATTCAGTATGGGTCTTGTAGTGGTCTGAAAAGTGGATGATGAAAAAGAATGTATCATGGTATTCAGAGCACCTCGCGGTGAAGCGGACATGCTACCTCAAAATGCTTGATTGATTCATGCCCAGTTCCCCCAAGAAGCGGTACATTGAAAAAATTGATTACTTTGTGGATGATACTAGCAAATACTATCCCGCTGGGGGAAGTAAGCAGAAATTTGGGTGGTCGATGTTTGTTACATGGTAGAGGTGCTTTCTAGTACACAATGAATGCTTGGGTGTACCGCTGCTCCTTGAAGAATTAATTCCATATGGGTCTAGCCGTGGTCTTAACTGTGAACACGAAGAACTATCTAAAGTGGCCTATCTGTCTGAACTGCAATACACAAGCTGCGAGCCAATGCTATACCTTTCTCAGGTAACGAGCTCTTGTGCGGCGATTCGATTGGATGCGAAATGGTGGGGAACGCGTGTCCGGTCGTCTTAACCAAGTAATGGTTCCCCTCTGTTAACAATGAAATGTTTGATGGATCGCAGCTCCCTGAGAGACAAGTTTCAAAGGGGTTAGTCGCGGTCTTCAATCCTGGCCAAGGTGCAGTCACCATCTATAAGAGATACCTGCTTTACTGAAGGGGTAGCAAGAGTTCCCTTGCCCGCATGTTGCTCCGTGGGGGTATATCAGTAT
>NW_026962528.1:0-41242 GCF_032445375.1 Bacillus rossius redtenbacheri | reverse complement strand
AGTTTGCTGTTTGCAAATCGCAAATTGCCCTTTGCGGATTACGGTGTTCGGTTTGCGGTTTTAGGTTTGTGGTTTGCAGATTGCCGTTTGCAGTTCGCATTTGAAGTTTGCAGTTTTTCATTTCGCAGTATGCAGTTCGCAGTTCTCAAATAAGCATTTGGTGGTTTGCAGTTTAAAGTTTTACAGTTTGGGAATTGCAGCTCGTAATTCGCTGTTCGCAGTTCGCAGTTTGCACTTCACAGTTTGCCGTTCGCAGTTTGCAGTTCACATGTTACAGTCATAAGTTTGTAGTTCGCAGTTTGCAGTGTGCAGTTCGGAGTTTGCTGTTCGCAGTTAGTAGGTATGCATTTCGTAGATTGCAGTTCGCAGTTTGCAGTTGCAGTTGTCAGTTTGCAGTTTGCAGTTATTACTTTGTAGTACGGTTTGTGGTTTGCGGTTTGCAGGTAGCAATTTGTATTTGGCAGTTCGCCGGTAATTGTCAGCATTTTGTAGTTCGCTGTTTGCAGGTTTTTGTTTGCAGTTAGCCGTTTGTAGTTCGCAGTTCGCAGTTCGCAGTTTTAATATCGCGGTTCACAGTTTGCTGGTTTCAGTTCGCAGTTTGCAGTTAGCCGTTTGTAGTTCGCAGTTCGCAGTTTTAAAATCGCGGTTCACAGTTCGCTGGTTTCAGTTCGCAGTTTAAATATCGCAGTTTGCAGTTGGCAGTTCGAAGTTTGCCGTTCGCAGTTTGCTGTTTGAAGTTTGTGGTTTGCGATTTCGGTTTGCAGTTAGTTAGCAGTGTGATGTTCGCAGTTCGCAGTTTGCAAATTGCCGTTTGCGATTTGCGGATTGCGAATTTCAATTTCCAGTTTTCTTTTTGTAATTTAAATTTTGCAGTTTGCAATTCGCAGTTTGGTGTACAAAGCTTGTGGTATGTGGATTGTGGGTTGTGGTATGTATTTTAGGCAATTAGGTAGACAAGCAATTAGGCAGGCAATTAGGCAGTTAATTAGGTAGGCAAATAGGCAGATAATTAGGCAGGCAATTAAGCAGGCAAATAGGCAGGTAATTCGGCAGACAATTAGGCAAGCAATTAGGCAGACAATAAGGCAGGCAATTAGGCAGATCATTAGGCAGGCAATTAGGCAGTTAATTAGGCAGGCAATTAGGCAGTTAATTAGGCAGGCAATTAGGCAGGCAATAAGGCAGATAATTAGGCAGGCAATTAGGCTGGCAATTAGACAAGCAAATAAGCAAGCAATTAGGCAGTTAATTAGGCAGGCAATTAGGTAAGCATAAAGGCAGGGAATTAAGCAGGCAATTCGGCAGGCAATTAGCCAGTTAATTAAGCAGGCAATTAGGCAGTTAATGAGGCAGGAAATTAGGAAGGCAATTTAGCAGGCATTTAGGCAGGCAGGCAGGCAATTAGGCAGGCAATTTGGCAGGCAATTAGGCAGTTTATTAGTCAGGCAATTAGGCAGTTAATTAAACAGGCAATTAAGCAGTTAATTAGGGAAGCAATTAGGCAGGCAATTAGGAATGCAATTAAGCAATTTATTAGGTATACAGGCAATTCGGCAGGTAATAAGGCAGACATAAAGGCAAGCAATTAGGCAGGCAATTAGGCAGATAATTAGGCAGTCAATTAGGCAGTTAATTAGGCAGGCAATTAGGCAGTTAATTATTCAGGCAATTAGGCAAACAATAAAGCAGGGAATTAGGCAGTCAATTAGGCAGGCAATTAGGCACTTAATTAGGCAGTTAATTAGGCCGGCAGTTAGGCAGTTAATTAGGCAGGCAATTAGGCAGGCAATAAGTCAGTTAATTAGGCAAGCAATTATGCAGGCAATTAGGCAGGCAATTTGGTAGTTAATTAGGCAGGCAATTAGGGAAATAATTACGCAGGCAAATGGACACATCAATTAGGCAAGCAATTAGGCAGGCAATTAGGCTGGCAATTAGGCAGGCAATTAGGCAGTTAATTAGGCAGGCAATTAAGCAGGCAATTAGGCAGGAAATTAGGCAGTTAATTAGGCAGGCAATTAGCCAGTTAATTAGGCAGGCAATTAGGCAGTTGATTAGGCAGGCAATTAGGCAGTTAATTAGGCAGGCAATTAGGCAGGCAATTAGGCAGTAAATTAGGCAGGCAAATAGGCAGGCATACAATTAGGCAGGCAATTAGGCAGTCAATAAAGCAGGCAATTAGGCAGTTAATTAGGCAGGCAGTTAGGCAGTTATTTGAGCAGGCAATAGAGCAGGCAAATAGGCAGGCAATAAGGCAATTAGTTAGGCAAAGAATTATGCAGGCAATTTAGGCAGGCAATTAGGTAGTTAATTAGGCAGGCAATTAGGGAGATAATTAGGCAGGTAAATGGACAGGCAATTAAGCAAGCAATTAGGCAGATAATTAGGCAGGCAATTAGGCAGTTAATAAGGCAGGCAATTAGGCAGGCAATTATGCAGGCAATTAGGCAGGCAATTAGGCAGTTAATTAGAAAGGCAATTAAGCTGGCAATTAGGCAGGAAATTAGGCAGTTGATTGGGCAGGCAATTAGCCAGTTAATAAGGCAGGCAATTAGGCAGTTAATTAGGCAGGCAATTAGGCAGTTAATAAGGCCCCTAATTAGGCAGGCTATTAAGCAGGTAATTAGGCATGCTATTAAGCTGGTAATTAGGCAGGCAATAAGGCAGGCAATTAAGCAGTTAATTAGGCAAGCAGGCCATTTGGCAGGCAATTAGGCAGGCAATTAGGCAGGCAATTAGGCAGTTAATTAGGCAGGCAATTAGGCAGTTAATTAGGCAGGCAAATAGGCAGGTAATTATGCACGCAATTAGGTAGTTAATAAGGCAAGCAATTAGGCAGACAATTAGGCAGTCAATTAGGCAGGCATTTAAGCAGGCATTTAGGCAGTTAATTAGGCAGGCAATTATGCAGTAAAGTATGCACTAAAATAGGCAGAAAATTAGGCAGGCAATTAGGCTGGCAGGCAATTAGGCAGGCAGTTAATTAGGCAGTTAATTAGGCAGGCAATTAGGCAGTTAATATAGCAGGCAATTAGGCAGGCAATTAAAGAGGCAATTAGGCAGTTAATTAGGCAAGCAATAAGGAAAGCAATTAGGCAGGAAGTTACTTAGGCAGGCAGGCAATTAGGAAGGCTATAAGGCAGTAAATTAGGCAGTTTATTAGGCGTTTCAATTAGGCAGTTAATTAAAAAGGCAATTAGGCAGGCAATTAGGCAGTTAATTAGGCAGGCAATTATACAGTTAATTAGGCAGTTAATTAGGTGGCAATTAGGCAGTTAATCGGCAGGCAATAGAGCAGGCAATTATGCAGGCAATAAGGTAGTTAATTAGGCAAGCAACTAGGCAGGCAATAATGCAGGAAATTAGGCAGTTAATTAGGCAGGAAATTAGGCAGTTAATTAGGCAGGCAATTAGACAGTTTATTAGGCAGTTAATTAAGCAGTTAATTAGGCAGGCAATTAGGCAGGCAATTAGGCAGGCAATTAGGCAGTAAATTCGGCAGGCAAAAAGGCACTAAAATAGACAGGAAATTAGGCAGGCAGGCAATTAGGCTGGCAGGCAATTAGGCAGGCAGTAAGGCAGTTAATTAGTAAGGCAATTAGGCAGGCAATTAAGGAGGCAATCAGGCAGCTAATTAGGCAAGCAATAAGGAAAGCAATTAGGCAGGAATTTACTTAGGCAGGCAGGCAATTAGGAAGGCTATAAGGCAGTTAATTAGGCAGTTTATTAGGCTTTGCAATTAGTCAGTTAATTAAACAGGCAATTTGGCAGGCAATTTGGCAGGCAGGCAATTAGGCAGGTAGGCAATTAGGCAGGAATTAGGAAGATAAGTGGCAGGCAATTAGGCAGGCAATCAGGCAGGCAAATAGGCAGGCAGTTAGGCAGGTAATTAGGCAGGCAATTGAGCAGGAAATTAGGCAGGCAATTATGCAGGCATTTAGGCAGGCAGGCATTTTGGCAGGCAGTAAGGCAGAGAATTAGGCAGGCAATTAGGCTGGCAATTAGACAAGCAATTAAGCAAGCAATTAGGCAGTTTATTTGGCAGGAAATTAGTCAGGCAATTAGGCAGTTAATTAGGCAGTTAATTAGGCAGGCAATTAGGCAGTTAAATAAGCAGGCAATTAGGCAAGCAATTAGGCAGGCAGGAAATTAAGGAAAAAGGCAGGCAATTAGGCAATTAATTAGTTCGCATATCGCAGTTTGCGTTAGAATGTATATGGTATGCGAATTGCGTTTTGCGGTTGCAGTTTCATTTGCAGTTTGAAGTTCGCAGTTCGCAAATCGCAAATTGTCGTTTGCGGATTTCGGTTTTCGGTTTGTGGTTTATGGTTTGTGGTTTGCTGATTGCCGTTTTCAGTTCGCATTTGCAGTTCGTAGTATGAAGTTAGCAGTTTTTCAGTTCGCAGCTTGCAATTCGCAGTGCGCAAATACGCATTTGGCGTTTTTGTAGTTTGCAATTTGCAGTTTTACTTTTTGCGGTTTGCAGCTTGTAGTTCACTGTTCGCAGTTCGCAGTTTGCACTTCGCATTTTGCAGTTCGCAGTTTGCAGTTCTCATGTAACCGTCAAAAGTTTGTAGTTTGCAGGTTGCAGTTCGCAGTTTGCAGTGTGCAGTTCGGAGTTTGTTTTGGCTGTTAGTAGATTTGAATTTCGCAGTTTTCCGTTCGCACATTTCAGTTGCAGTTTGCAGTTAGCAGTTAGGAGTTTAATGTTTGCAGTTTGCAGATCGCAATTTGCAGTTGCAGTTGTCAGTATGCAGTTTGCAGTTATTACTTTGTAGTTTACGGTTTGTGGTTTGCGGTCTGCGGTTTGCGGTTTGCAGTTCGCTTTTTGCAGTTTGCAGTTCGCATTTCGCATTTCTCATTTTTCAGTTCGTTTTTCGCAAGTTCGTATATCGCAGTTTGCAAACTGTTAATTAGGCAGTTAATTAGGTGGCAATTAGGTAGTTAATTAGGCAGGCAGTTTTCAGTTTTTTGTTCGAGTTTGCGGTATGTGGTTTACGTGTTGCAGTTGTAGTTTTCATTTTGATATTTGCAGTTCGCAGTTCGCAGATAGTAGTTCTTAGTTTGCAGTTTACAGTTTTCAATTTGCTGTTTGAAGTTTGTGGTTTGCGGATGTCGGTTTGCGGTTTACGAATCGCAGTTTGCAGTTCGCAATTAGCACCAAGCAGTTCGTAGTTAGCCGTTTACAGTTCGCAGGTTGCAGTTAGCAGTTTGATGTTCGCATTTCGCTTTTCGCACATCGCTGTTCTGAGAATGCAGTTTGCAGTTCGCAATTGTTAGTTCGCAGTTCAAAGTTTGCAGTTAGCAGTGCGTAGTTCTCAGTTTGCAGTTCACAGTTTTCTGTTCGCAGTTCTCAGTTTGCAATTCGCAGTTTACTGTTCAGAGTTCGTAGGTTCGCTTTATGCAGTTTGTAGTTCGCAGTTGGGATTTGCAGTTTGTAGTTTGCTGTTTAAATTTTGTGCTTTGCGGATTGCTGTTCGCATTTGCAGTTTGCAGTTTGTAGTTTTGCAGTTCGCCGTTTACAGTTCGCTGTTTGATGTCATCTATCGCCTTAGCGTTTTTCGGTATGCAGTTTGCGGATTGCGGTTTTAGTTTTGTGGTTTGCAGTTGGCAGTTTGCTTTAATCAGTTAGCAGTTCGCAATATGCAGTTTGTAGTTTGAATTTTACAGTTTGCAATTTGCACATTGCAGGTCGTAGTTTAGAGTTCACAGTTTGCAGTTCGCAGTTTGAAATTACCAGTTTTCAGTTTTCGGTTTGCGTTTTGCGGTTTGTAGTTGGCATTGGGCAGTTTGCAGTTTGCAGGTCGTAGTTTGCGGAAAATGGTTTTTGATTTTTGGTTTGCGGATTGCCGTTTGCTGTTCGCAGTTTGAAGTTCCCATTTCTCAGTTCGCAGTTTGAGGTTAACAGTTCGCAGTTCGCAGATCCCAAACTTCCGCATACGGTTTTCAGTTTGCGGTTTGCATTTGCAGTTTGCAGTTCGCCTTTTGCATTTCGCTGTTCGCAATTCGCAAATCTTTGAGGTTAGTGGTTTGCGGTTCGCTGTTTGCAGTTCACAGTTTTCATTTTGCAATTGGCAGTTTGCAGTTCGCAGTTTAAGTCGTTGTTTGAAGTTTGCTGTTTGCAAATCGCAAATTGCCCTTTGCGGATTACGGTGTTCGGTTTGCGGTTTTAGGTTTGTGGTTTGCAGATTGCCGTTTGCAGTTCGCATTTGAAGTTTGCAGTTTTTCATTTCGCAGTATGCAGTTCGCAGTTCTCAAATAAGCATTTGGTGGTTTGCAGTTTGAAGTTTTACAGTTTGGGAATTGCAGCTCGTAATTCGCTGTTCGCAGTTCGCAGTTTGCACTTCACAGTTTGCCGTTCGCAGTTTGCAGTTCACATGTTACAGTCATAAGTTTGTAGTTCGCAGTTTGCAGTGTGCAGTTCGGAGTTTGCTGTTCGCAGTTAGTAGGTATGCATTTCGTAGATTGCAGTTCGCAGTTTGCAGTTGCAGTTGTCAGTTTGCAGTTTGCAGTTATTACTTTGTAGTACGGTTTGTGGTTTGCGGTTTGCAGGTAGCAATTTGTATTTGGCAGTTCGCCGGTAATTGTCAGCATTTTGTAGTTCGCTGTTTGCAGGTTTTTGTTTGCAGTTAGCCGTTTGTAGTTCGCAGTTCGCAGTTCGCAGTTTTAATATCGCGGTTCACAGTTTGCTGGTTTCAGTTCGCAGTTTGCAGTTAGCCGTTTGTAGTTCGCAGTTCGCAGTTTTAAAATCGCGGTTCACAGTTCGCTGGTTTCAGTTCGCAGTTTAAATATCGCAGTTTGCAGTTGGCAGTTCGAAGTTTGCCGTTCGCAGTTTGCTGTTTGAAGTTTGTGGTTTGCGATTTCGGTTTGCAGTTAGTTAGCAGTGTGATGTTCGCAGTTCGCAGTTTGCAAATTGCCGTTTGCGATTTGCGGATTGCGAATTTCAATTTCCAGTTTTCTTTTTGTAATTTAAATTTTGCAGTTTGCAATTCGCAGTTTGGTGTACAAAGCTTGTGGTATGTGGATTGTGGGTTGTGGTATGTATTTTAGGCAATTAGGTAGACAAGCAATTAGGCAGGCAATTAGGCAGTTAATTAGGTAGGCAAATAGGCAGATAATTAGGCAGGCAATTAAGCAGGCAAATAGGCAGGTAATTCGGCAGACAATTAGGCAAGCAATTAGGCAGACAATAAGGCAGGCAATTAGGCAGATCATTAGGCAGGCAATTAGGCATTTAATTAGGCAGGCAATTAGGCAGTTAATTAGGCAGGCAATTAGGTAGTTAATAAGGCAGGCAATTAGGCAGGAAATTAGGCAGTTAATTAGCAGGCAATTAGGCAGTTAATTAGGCAGGCAATTATGAAAATAATTAGGCAGGCAATTAAGCAGGCAATTAGGCAGGCTATAAGGCAGTTAATTAGACAGGCAATAAGGCAGGCAATTAGGCAGGCAATTAAGCAGTTAATAAGGCAGGCAATTTGGCAGGTAATTAGGCTGGCAAATAAGCAGGCAATTAGGCAGGAAATTAGGCAGGAAATTAGGCAGTTAATTAGCAGGCAATTATAAAGTCAATTAGGCAGGCAAGCAATTAGGCAGGCAATTAGGCAGTTAAAAAGGCAGGCAATTATTCAGATAATTAGGCAGGCAATTATGCAATTAATTAGGCAGGCAATTAGGCAGGCAATTAGGCAGTTAATAAGGCTGGCAAATAAGCAGGCAATTAGGCAGAAAAGTAGGCAATTAATTATGGAAGAACATACATTGTAAATTAGGCAGTCAATTAGGCATTTAATTAGGCAGGCAATTATGCAGGCTTTTAAGCGGGAAATTAGGCAGGCAATTAGGCAGGCAGGCAATTAGGCAGGCAGTCAAGTAGGCAGGCAATTAGGCAGGCAATAAGAAAGGTAATTAGGCTGGCAATAAGACAGGCAATTAGGCAAGCAATTAGGAAGTTCATTAGGCAGGCAATTAGGCAGTTAATTAGGCAGGCAATTATGCAGTTAATTAGGCAGGCAATTAGGCAGGCAATAAGGCAGATAATTAGGCAGGCAATTAGGCTGGCAATTAGACAAGCAAATAAGCAAGCAATTAGGCAGTTAATTAGGCAGGCAATTAGGTAAGCATAAAGGCAGGGAATTAAGCAGGCCATTCGGCAGGCAATTAGCCAGTTAATTAAGCAGGCAATTAGGCAGTTAATGAGGCAGGAAATTAGGAAGGCAATTTAGCAGGCATTTAGGCAGGCAGGCAGGCAATTAGGCAGGCAATTTGGCAGGCAATTAGGCAGTTTATTAGTCAGGCAATTAGGCAGTTAATTAAACAGGCAATTAAGCAGTTAATTAGGGAAGCAATTAGGCAGGCAATTAGGAATGCAATTAAGCAGTTTATTAGGTATACAGGCAATTCGGCAGGTAATAAGGCAGACATAAAGGCAAGCAATTAGGCAGGCAATTAGGCAGATAATTAGGCAGTCAATTAGGCAGTTAATTAGGCAGGCAATTAGGCAGTTAATTATTCAGGCAATTAGGCAAACAATAAAGCAGGGAATTAGGCAGTCAATTAGGCAGGCAATTAGGCACTTAATTAGGCAGTTAATTAGGCCGGCAGTTAGGCAGGTTATTAGGCAGGCAATTAGGCAGGCAATAAGTCAGTTAATTAGGCAAGCAATTATGCAGGCAATTAGGCAGGCAATTTGGTAGTTAATTAGGCAGGCAATTAGGGAAATAATTACGCAGGCAAATGGACACATCAATTAGGCAAGCAATTAGGCAGGCAATTAGGCTGGCAATTAGGCAGGCAATTAGGCAGTTAATTAGGCAGGCAATTAAGCAGGCAATTAGGCAGGAAATTAGGCAGTTAATTAGGCAGGCAATTAGCCAGTTAATTAGGCAGGCAATTAGGCAGTTGATTAGGCAGGCAATTAGGCAGTTAATTAGGCAGGCAATTAGGCAGGCAATTAGGCAGTAAATTAGGCAGGCAAATAGGCAGGCATACAATTAGGCAGGCAATTAGGCAGTCAATAAAGCAGGCAATTAGGCAGTTAATTAGGCAGGCAGTTAGGCAGTTATTTGAGCAGGCAATAGAGCAGGCAAATAGGCAGGCAATAAGGCAGTTAGTTAGGCAAAGAATTATGCAGGCAATTTAGGCAGGCAATTAGGTAGTTAATTAGGCAGGCAATTAGGGAGATAATTAGGCAGGTAAATGGACAGGCAATTAAGCAAGCAATTAGGCAGATAATTAGGCAGGCAATTAGGCAGTTAATAAGGCAGGCAATTAGGCAGGCAATTAGGCAGGCAATTAGGCAGGCAATTAGGCAGTTAATTAGGCAGGCAATTAAGCAGGCAATTAGGCAGGAAATTAGGCAGTTGATTGGGAAGGCAATTAGCCAGTTAATAAGGCAGGCAATTAGGCAGTTAATTAGGCAGGCAATTAGGCAGTTAATAAGGCCCCTAATTAGGCAGGCTATTAAGCAGGTAATTAGGCATGCTATTAAGCTGGTAATTAGGCAGGCAATAAGGCAGGCAATTAAGCAGTTAATTAGGCAAGCAGGCCATTTGGCAGGCAATTAGGCAGGCAATTAGGCAGGCAATTAGGCAGTTAATTAGGCAGGCAATTAGGCAGTTAATTAGGCAGGCAAATAGGCAGGTAATTATGCACGCAATTAGGTAGTTAATAAGGCAAGCAATTAGGCAGACAATTAGGCAGTCAATTAGGCAGGCATTTAAGCAGGCATTTAGGCAGTTAATTAGGCAGGCAATTAGGCAGTAAAGTATGCACTAAAATAGGCAGAAAATTAGGCAGGCAATTAGGCTGGCAGGCAATTAGGCAGGCAGTTAATTAGGCAGTTAATTAGGCAGGCAATTAGGCAGTTAATATAGCAGGCAATTAGGCAGGCAATTAAAGAGGCAATTAGGCAGTTAATTAGGCAAGCAATAAGGAAAGCAATTAGGCAGGAAGTTACTTAGGCAGGCAGGCAATTAGGAAGGCTATAAGGCAGTAAATTAGGCAGTTTATTAGGCGTTTCAATTAGGCAGTTAATTAAAAAGGCAATTAGGCAGGCAATTAGGCAGTTAATTAGGCAGGCAATTAGGCAGTTAATTAGGCAGGCAATTAGGCAGGCAATTAGGCAGGTAATTCGGCAGAAAATTAGGCAAGCAATTAGGCAGGCAATAAGGCAGATAATTAGGCTGCCAATAAGGCAGTTAATTAGACAGTTAAATAGGCAGGCAATTAGGCTGTTAATTAGGCAGGCATTTAAACAGTTAATTAGGCAGGCAATTAGGCAGTTAATTAGGCAGGTAATTAGGCAGAAAATAAGGCAGTTAAATAGGCAGGCAATTAGGCACTTAATTAGGCAGTTAATTAGGTGGCAATTAGGCAGTTTATTAAGCAGGCAATAGAGCAGGCAATTAGGCAGGCAATAAGGTAGTTAATTAAGCAAACAACTAGGCAGGCAATAATGCAGGTTTTAGGTAGTTAATTAGGCAGGCAATTAGGCAGATAATTAGGCAGGCAATTAGGCAATTATTTAGGCAGGCAATTAGTAAGGCAAATAAGCAGGCAATTAGGCAGGCTATAAGGAAGTTAATTAGTCAGGCAATTAGGCAGGTAATTAGGCAGGTTATAGGCAGTTAATTGAACAGGCAATAAGGCAAATTATTAAGCAGTTAATTAGTCAGGCAATTTAGCAGGTAATTCGGCAGGCATTTAGTCAGGCTATAAGGCAGGCAATTAGGGAGTTAATAAGGCAGTTAATAAGGCAGGCAATTAGGCAGTTTGGAGGCAGGCAATAAGGCAGGCAATTAGGCAGTTAATTAAGCAGGCAATTAGGCAGTTTATAAGGCAGGCAATTATGAATTCAAATAGGCAGGCATTTAGGCAGGAAGGCAGGAAAGCAATTAGGCAGGCAGGCAATTAGGCATGCATTTAAGCAGTTAATTGGGTTAGCAGGCAATTTGGCACGTAATTAGGCAGGCAATTTGGCAGGCAATTAGGCAGGTAATTAGGCAGGCAATAAGGCAGGAAATTAGGCAGTTAATTAGGCAGAAAATAAGGCAGTTAAATAGGCAGGCAATTAGGCACTTAATTAGGCAGTTAATTAGGTGGCAATTAGGCAGTTTATTAAGCAGGCAATAGAGCAGGCAATTAGGCAGGCAATAAGGTAGTTAATTAAGCAAACAACTAGGCAGGCAATAATGCAGGTTTTAGGTAGTTAATTAGGCATGCAATTAGGCAGATAATTAGGCAGGCAATTAGGCAATTATTTAGGCAGGCAATTAGTAAGGCAAATAAGCAGGCAATTAGGCAGGCTATAAGGAAGTTAATTAGTCAGGCAATTAGGCAGGCAATTAGGCAGGTTATAGGCAGTTAATTGAGCAGGCAATAAGGCAATATATTAGCAGTTAATTAGGCAGGCAATTTGGCAGGTAATTCGGCAGGCAATTAGTCAGGCTATAAGGCAGGCAATTAGGGAGTTAATAAGGCAGTTAATAAGGCAGGCAATTAGGCAGTTAATGAGGCAGGCAATTAGGCAGGCAATTAGGCAGTTAATTAAGCAGGCAATTAGGCAGTTAATAAGGCAGGCAATTATGAATTCAAATAGGCAGGCAATTAGGCAGGAAGGCAGGAAAGCAATTAGGCAGGCAGGCAATTAGGCATGCATTTAAGCAGTTACTTGGGTTAGCAGGTAATTTGGCACGTAATTAGGCAGGCAATTTGGCAGGCAATTAGGCAAACAATTAGGCAGGCAATTAGGCTGGCAATAAGGCAGGCAATTAAGCAGTTAATTAAGCAGGTAATTAGGCAGTTAATAAGGCAGGCAATTATGAAGTCAATTAGGCAGGCAATAAAGCAGGAAGGCAAGCAAATAGGTAGGCAATTAGGAAGGCAAGCAATTAGATAGGCACTAAGGGAGTTAATTAGGCAGGCAATTAGGCAAATAATTGGGCAGGCAATAAGGCAGTTAATTAAGCATGAAGGCAGGCAATTAGGTAGGCAATTAGGCAGGCAAGCAATTAGGCAGGCAGTAAGGCAGTTAATTATGCAGTTAATTAGGCAGGCAATTAGGCAGTCAATTAGGCAGATAATTAGGCAGGCAATTAGGCAGTTAATTAGGCAGTTAAATAGGCAGGCAATTAGGCTGTTAATTAGGAAGCAAATTAGGCAGTTTATTAGGCAGGCAATTAGGCAGGCAATAAGGCAGGAAATTAGGCAGTTAATTAGGCAGGAAATTAGGCAGTTAATTAGGCAGGCAAATAGACAGTTAATTAGGCAGTTATTTAGGTGGCAATTAGGCAGTTAATTAGGCAGGCAATAGAGCAGGCAATTAGGCAGGCAATAAGGTAGTTAATTAGGCAAGCAACTAGGCAGGCAATAATGCAGGTATTTAGGTAGTTAATTAGGCAGGCAATTAGGCAGATAATTAGGCAGGCAATTGAACAGGCAATTAGGCAAGCAATTAGGTAGGCAATTCGGCAGATAATTAGGCAGGCAATTAGGCAGTTGATTAGACAAATAATTAGGCACGCAATTAGGCAGTTAATTAGGCAGGCAATTAAGAAGGCAATTATACAATTAATTAGGCAGGCAATTAAGCAGGCAATAAGGAAGGAAAATAGGCAGTTAATTAGGCAGAAAATTAGGCAGTTAATTAGGCAGGCAATAAGGCACTTAATTAGGCAGTTAATTAGGCAGGCAGTTAGGCAGTTATTTAGGCAAGCAATAGAGAAGGCAATTAGGCAGGCAATAAATCAGTTAATTAGGAAAAGAATTATGCAGGCAATTAGGCAGGCAATTAGGTGGTTAATTAGGCAGGCAATTAGGGAGATAATTAGGCAGGTAAATGGACAGGCAATTAAGCAAGCAATTAGGCAGATAATTAGGCAGGCAATAAGGCAGCTAATTAGGCAGGCAATTAGGCAGGCAATTAGGCAGGCAACTAGGCAGTTAATTAGGCAGGCAATTAAGCAGGCAAATAGGCTGGAAATTAGGCAGTTGATTCGGCAGGCAATTAGCCAGTTAATAAGGCAGGCAAATTAGGCAGGCAATTAGGCAGTTAATTAGGCCCCTTATTAGGCAGGCTATTAAGCAGGTAATTAGGCATGCTATTAAGCAGGTAATTAGGCAGGCAATTAAGCAGTTAATTAGGCAAGCAGGCAATTTGGCAGGCAATTAGGCAGGCAATTAGGCAGGCAATTAGGCAGTTAATTAGGCAGGCAATTAGGCAGTTAATTAGAAAGGCAAATAGGCAGGTAATTATGCACGCAATTAGGTAGTTAATAAGGCAAGCAATTAGGCAGACAATTAGGCAGTCAATTAGGCAGGCATTTAAGCAGGCATTTAGGCAGTTAATTAGGCAGGCAATTAGGTAGGCAATTAGGCAGGCAATTAGGCAGTAAATTATGCACTAAAATAGGCAGGAAATTAGGCAGGCAATTAGGCTGGCAGGCAATAAGGCAGGCAGTTAATTAGGCAGTTAATAAAGCAGGCAATTAGGCAGGCAATTAAGGAGGCAATTAGGCAGTTAATTAGGCAAGCAATAAGGAAAGCAATTAGGCAGGAAGTTATTTAGGCAGGCAGGCAATTAGGAAGGCTATAAGGCAGTAAATTAGGCAGTTTATTAGGCGTTTCAATTAGGCAGTTAATTAAAAAGGCAATTAGGCAGGCAATTAGGCAGTTAATTAGGCAGGCAATTAGGCAGTTAATTAGGCAGGCAATTAGGCAGGCAATTAGGCAGGTAATTCGGCAGAAAATTAGGCAAGCAATTAGGCAGGCAATAAGGCAGATAATTAGGCTGCCAATAAGGCAGTTAATTAGACAGTTAAATAGGCAGGCAATTAGGCTGTTAATTAGGCAGGCAATTAAACAGTTAACTAGGCAGGCAATTAGGCAGTTTATTAGGCAGGTAATTAGGCAGGCAATAAGGCACGAAATTAGGCAGTTAATTAGGCAGAAAATAAGGCAGTTAAATAGGCAGGCAATTAGGCACTTAATTAGGCAGTTAATTAGGTGGCAATTAGGCAGTTTATTAAGCAGGCAATAGAGCAGGCAATTAGGCAGGCAATAAGGTAGTTAATTAGGCAAACAACTAGGCAGGCAATAATGCAGTTTTTAGGTAGTTAATTAGGCAGGCAATTAGGCAATTATTTAGGCAGGCAATTAGTAAGGCAAATAAGCAGGCAATTAGGCAGGCTATAAGGAAGTTAATTAGTCAGGCAATTAAGCAGGCAATTAGGCAGGTTATAGGCAGTTAATTGAGCAGGCAATAAGGCAATATATTAAGCAGTTAATTAGGCAGGCAATTTGGCAGGTAATTTGGCAGGCAATTAGTCAGGCTATAAGGCAGGCAATTAGGGAGTTAATAAGGCAGTTAATAAGGCAGGCAATTAGGCAGTTTATGAGGCAGGCAAAAAGGCAGGCAATTAGGCAGTTAATTAAGCAGACAATTAGGCAGTTAATAAGGCAGGCAATTATGAATTCAAATAGGCAGGCAATTAGGCAGGAAAGCAGGAAAGCAATTAGGCAGGCAGGCAATTAGGCATGCATTTAAGCAGTTAATTGGGTTAGCAGGCAATTTGGCACGTAATTAGGCAGGCAATTTGGCAGGCAATTAGGCAGGCAATAAGGCAGGTAATTAGGCAGTTAATTAGGCAGGTAATTAGGCAGTTAATTAGGCAGGCAATTAGACAGTTAATTAGGCAGTTAATTAGGTGGCAATTAGGAAGTTAATTAGGCAGGCAATAGAGCAGGCAATTAGGCAGGCAATAAGGTAGTTAATTAGGCAAGCAACTAGGCAGGCAATAATGCAGGTATTTAGGTAGTTAATTAGGCAGGCAATTAGGCAGATAATTTGGCAGGCAATTGAACAGGCAATTAAGCAAGCAATTAGGTAGGCAATTAGGCAGATAATTAGGCAGGCAATTAGGCATTTGATTGGACAAATAATTAGGCACGCAATTAGGCAGTTAATTAGGCAAACAATTAAGAAGGCAGCCAGGCAGTCAATTAGGCAGCATATAAGGCAGGCAATTAGGCAGTTAATTAGGCAGGCAATTAGGCATGCAATTAGGCAGGCAAGAAATTAGGGAGCAATTATGCAGGTAATTAGGCAGGCAATTAAACAGTTAATTAGGCCCCTAATTAGGCAGGCTATTAAAAAGGTAATAGGCAGGCAGGCAATCAGGCAGGCAATTAAGCAATTCAGTAGGCAAGCAGGCAATTTCGCAGGTAATTAGGCAGGCTATAAGGCAGGCTATTAGGCAGTTAATTAGGCAGGCAATTAGGCAGTTAATTAGGCAGGCAAGTAGGCAGGTAAATAGGCACGCAATTAGGTAGGTGATTAGGCAAGCAATTAGGCAGACAGTTAGGCAGGCAATTAGGCAGTAAATAAGGCAGGCAATTAGGCTGGCAATTAGGCAGTTAATTAGACAGTTAAATAGGCAGGCAATTAGGCTGTTAATTAGGCAGGCAATTAGGCAGTTAATTTGGCAGGCAATTAGGCAGTTAATTAGGCAGGCAATTAGGCAGGAAATAAGGCAGGAAATTAGGCAGTTAATTAGGCAGGAAATAAGGCAGTTAAATAGGCAGGCAATTAGGCAGTTAATTAGGCAGTTAATTAGGTGGCAATTAGGCAGTTTATTAAGCAGGCAATAGAGCAGGCAATTAGGCAGGCAATAAGGTAGTTAATTAGGCAAGCAACTAGGCAGGCAATAATGTAGGTATTTTGGTAGTTAATTATGCAGGCAATTAGGCAGATAATAAGGCAGGCAATTAGGCAATTATTTAGGCAGGAAATTAGATAGGCAATTAAGCAGGCTATAAGGAAGTTAATTAGTCAGGCAATTAGGCAGGCAATTCGGCTGGTAATAGGAGTTATTTGAGCAGGCAATTATGCAGGCAATAAGGCAATATATTAAGCAGTTAATTAGGCAGGCAATTTGGCAGGTAATTCGGCAGGCAATTAGGCTGTTAATTAGGCAGGCAATTAGGCAGTTTATTTGGCAGGCAATTAGGCAGTTAATTAGGCAGGCAATTAGGCAGGCAATAAGGCAGGAAATTAGGCAGTTAATTAGACAGGAAATAAGGCAGTTAAATAGGCAGGCAATTAGGCAGTTAATTAGGCAGTTAATTAGGTGGCAATTAGGCAGTTTATTAAGCAGGCAATTAGGCAGTTAATAAGGCAGGCAATTATGAATTCAAATAGGCAGGCAATTAGGCAGGAAGGCAGAAAAGAAATTAGGCAGGCAGGCAATTAGGCATGCATTTAAGCAGTTAATTGGGTTAGCAGGCAATTTGGCACGTAATTAGGCAGGCAATTTGGCAGGCAATTAGGCAAACAATTAGGCAGGCAATTAGGCTGGCAATAAGGCAGGCAATTAAGCAGTTAATTAAGCAGGTAATTAGGCAGTTAATAAGGCAGGCAATTATGAAGTCAATTAGGCAGGCAATAAAGCAGGAAGGCAAGCAAATAGGTAGGCAATTAGGAAGGCAAGCAATTAGATAGGCAGTAAGGGAGTTAATTAGGCAGGCAATTAGGCAAATAATTAGGCAGGCAATTAGGCAGTTAATTAAGCAGGAAGGCAGGCAATTAGGTAGGCAATTAGGCAGGCAAGCAATTAGGCAGGCAGTAAGGCAGTTAATTATGCAGTTAAATTAGGCAGGCAATTAGGCAGTCAATTAGGCAGATAATTAGGCAGGCAATTAGGCAGTTAAATAGGCAGTTAAATAGGCAGGCAATTAGGCTGTTAATTAGGCAGGCAATTAGGCAGTAATTAGGCAGGCAATAAGGCAGGCAATAAGGCAGGAAATTAGGCAAGCAATTAGGCAGGCAATAAGGCAGGCAATTAGGCAGTTATTTAATCAGGAAGGCAGGCAATTAGGTAGGCAATTAGGCAGGCAAGCAATTAGGCAGGCAGTAAGGCAGTTAATTATGCAGTTAATTAGGCAGGCAATTAGGCAGTCAATTTTGCAGATAATTAGGCAGGCAATTAGGCAGTTAATTAGGCAGTTAAATAGGCAGGCAATTAGGCTGTTAATTAGGCAGGCAATTAGGCAGTTAATTAGGCAGGCAATTAGGCAGGCAATAAGGCAGGAAATTAGGCAGTTAATTAGGCAGGAAATTAGGCAAATAATTAGGCAGGAAATTAGGCAGTTAATTAGGCAGGCAATTAGGCAGTTAATTAGGCAGTTAATTAGGTGGCAATTAGGCAGTTTATTAAGCAGGCAATAGAGCAGGCAAATAGGCAGGCAATAAGGTAGTTAATTACGCAAGCAACTAGGCAGGCAATAATGTAGGTATTTAGGTAGTTAATTATGCAGGAAATTAGGCAGATAATAAGGCAGGCAATTAGGCAATTATTTAGGCAGGCAATTAGGCAGGCAATTAAGCAGGCAATTAAGCAGGCTATAAGGAAGTTAATTAGTCAGGCAATTAGGCAGGCAATTCGGCTGGTAATAGGCAGTTAATTGAGCAGGCAATTATGCAGGCAATAAGGCAATATATTAAGCAGTTAATTAGGCAGGCAATTTGGCAGGTAATTCGGCAGGCAATTAGGCTGTTAATTAGGCAGGCAATTAGGCAGTAATTAGGCAGGCAATTAGGCAGGCAATAAGGCAGGAAATTAGGCAAGCAATTAGGCAGGCAATAAGGCAGGCAATTAGGCAGTTATTTAAGCAGGAAGGCAGGCAATTAGGTAGGCAATTAGGCAGGCAAGCAATTAGGCAGGCAGTAAGGCAGTTAATTATGCAGTTAATTATGCAGGCAATTAGGCAGTCAATTTGGCAGATAATTAGGCAGGCAATTAGGCAGTTAATTAGGCAGTTAAATAGGCAGGCAATTAGGCTGTTAATTAGGCAGTCAATTAGGCAGTTAATTAGGCAGGCAATTAGGCAGGCAATAAGGCAGGAAATTAGGCAGTTAATTAGGCAGGAAATTAGGCAGTTAATTAGGCAGGAAATTAGGCAGTTAATTAGGCAGGCAATTAGACAGTCAATTAGGCAGTTAATTAGGTGGCAATTAGGCAGTTAATTAGGCAGGCAATAGAGCAGGCAATTAGGCAGGCAATAAGGTAGTTAATTTGGCAAGTAACTAGGCAGGCAATAATGCAGGTATTTAGGTAGTTAATTAGGCAGGCAATTAGGCAGATAATTAGGCAGGCAATTGAACAGGCAATTAGGCAAGCAATTAGGTAGGCAATTATGCAGATAATTAGGCAGGCAATTAGGCAGTTGATTGGACAAATAATTAGGCACGCAATTAGGCAGTTAATTAGGCAGGCAATTAAGGAGGCAATTAGGCAGTTAATTAGGCAAGCAATAAGGAAAGCAATTAGGCAGGAAGTTATTTAGGCAGGCAATTAGGAAGGCTATAAGGCAGTAAATTAGGCAGTTTATTAGGCGTTTCAATTAGGCAGTTAATTAAAAAGGCAATTAGGCAGGCAATAAGGCAGTTAATTAGGCAGGCAATTAGGCAGTTGATTGGACAAATAATTAGGCACGCAATTAGGCAGTTAATTAGGCAGGTAATTCGGCAGACAATAAGGCAAGCAATTAGGCAGGCAATTAGGCAGATAATTAGGCTGGCAATTAGGCAAGTAATTAGACAATTAAATAGGCAGGCAATTAGGCTGTTAATTAGGCAGGCAATTAGGCAGTTAATTTGGCAGGCAATTAGGCAGTTAATTAGGCAGGCAATTAGGCAGGCAATAAGGCAGGAAATTAGGCAGTTAATTAGGCAGGAAATAAGGCAGGTATTTAGGTAGTTAATTAGGCAGGCAATTAAACAGATAATTAGGCAGGCAATTGGACAGGCAATTAGGCAAGCAATTAGGTACACAATTAGGTAGATAATTAGGCCGGCAATTAGGCAGTTGATTAGACAAATAATTAGGCAGGCAATTAGGCAGTTAATTAGGCAGGCAATAGAGCAGGCAATTAGGCAGGCAATAAGGTAGTTAATTAGGCAAGCAACTAGGCAGGCAATAATGCAGGTATTTAGGTAGTTAATTAGGCAGGCAATTAAACAGATAATTAGGCAGGCAATTGGACAGGCAATTAGGCAAGCAATTAGGTACACAATTAGGTAGATAATTAGGCCGGCAATTAGGCAGTTGATTAGACAAATAATTAGGCAGGCAATTAGGCAGTTAATTAGGCAGGCAATTAAGTAGGCAATCAGGCAGGCAATTAGGCAGTTAATTAGCCAGGCAATTAGGCAGTTAATTAGGCAGGCAAGTAGGCAGGCAAGCAATTAGGCAAGCAATTATGCAGGTAATTAGGCAGGCAATTAGGCAGGCAATTAGGCATTTAATTAGGCAGGCATTTAGGCAGTTAATTAGGCAGGCAATAAGCAGGCAATTAGGCAGGTAATTCGGCAGACAATTAGGCATGCAATTAGGCAGGCAATTAGGCAGATAATTATGCTGGCAATTAGGCAATTAATTAGACAGTTAAATAGGCAGGCAATTAGGCTGTTAATTAGGCAGGCAATTAGGCAGTTAATTTGGCAGGCAATTAGGCAGTTAATTAGGCAGGCAATTAGGCAGGCAATAAGGCAGGAAATTAGGCAGTTAATTAGGCAGGCAATTAGGCAGTTAATTAGGCAGTTAATTAGGTGGCAATTAGGCAGTTTATTAAGCAGGCAATAGAGCAGGCAATTAGGCAGGCAATAAAGTAGTTAATTAGGCAAGCAATTAGGCAGGCAATAATGTAGGTATTAAGGTAATTAATTATGCAGGCAATTAGGCAGATAATAAGGCAGGCAATTTAGGCAATTATTTAGGCAGGCAATTAAGCAGGCAATTAAGCAGGCAATTAAGCAGGCTAAAAGGAAGTTAATTAGTCAGGCAATTAGGCAGGCAATTCGGCTGGTAATAGGCAGTTAATTGAGCAGGCAATTATGCAGGCAATAAGGCAATATATATTAAGAAGTTAATTAGGCAGGCAATTTGGCAGGTAATTCGACAGGCAATTAGTCAGGCTATAAGGCAGGCAATTAGGGAGTTAATAAGAGCAGTTAATAAGGCAGGCAATAAGCAGTTTAATGAGGTAGGCAATAAGGCAGGCAATTAGGCAGTTAATTAAGCAGGCAATAAGGCAGTTAATTAAGCAGGCAATTAGGCAGTTAATAAGGCAGGCAATTATGAATTCAAAAAGGCAGGCAATTAGGTAGGCAATTAGGCAGGCAAGCAATTAGGCAGGCAGGCAATTAGGCATGCATTTAAGCAGTTAATTGGGTAAGCAGGCAAATTGGCACGTAATTTGGCAGGCAATTTGGCAGGCAATTAGGCAGGCGATTAGGCAATTAATTAGGCAGGCAATAAGGCAGGCAATTAGGCAGGTAATTCGGCAGAAAATTAGGCAAGCAATTAGGCAGGCAATAAGGCAGATAATTAGGCTGCCAATAAGGCAGTTTATTAGACAGTTAAATAGGCAGGCAATTAGTCTGTTAATTAGGCAGGCAATTAAACAGTTATATAGGCAGGCAATTAGGCAGTTAATTAGGCAGGTAATTAGGCAGGCAATAAGGCAGGAAATTAGGCAGTTAATTAGGCAGAAAATAAGGCAGTTAAATAGGCAGGCAATTAGGCACTTAATTAGGCAGTTAATTAGGTGGCAATTAGGCAGTTTATTTAGCAGGCAATAGAGCAGGCAATTAGGCAGGCAATAAGGTAGTTAATTAGGCAAACAACTAGGTAGCCAATAATGCAGGTTTTAGGTAGTTAATTAGGCAGGCAATTAGGCAGATAATTAGGCAGGCAATTAGGCAATTATTTAGGCAGGCAATTATTAAGGCAAATAAGCAGGCAATTAGGCAGGCTATAAGGAAGTTGTCAGGCAATTAGGCAGGCAATTAGGCAGGTTATAGGCAGTTAATTGAGCAGGCAATAAGGCAATATATTAAGCAGTTAATTAGGCAGGCAATTTGGCAGGTAATTCGGCAGGCAATTAGTCAGGCTATAAGGCAGGCAATTAGGGAGTTAATAATGCAGTTAATAATGCAGGCAATTAGGCAGTTAATGAGGCAGGCAATAAGGCAGGCAATTAGGCAGTTAATTAAGCAGGTAATTAGGCAGTTAATAAGGCAGGCAATTATGAATTCAAATAGGCAGGCAATTAGGCAGGAAGGCAGGAAAGCAATTAGGCAGGCAGGCAATTAGGCATGCATTTAAGCAGTTAATTGGGTTAGCAGGCAATTTGGCACGTAATTAGGCAGGAAATTTGGCAGGAAATTAGGCAAACAATTAGGCAGGCAATTAGGCTGGCAATAAGGCAGGCAATTAAGCAGTTAATTAAGCAGGTAATTCGCAGTTAATAAGGCAGGCAAATATGAAGTCAATTAGGCAGGCAATAAAGCAGGAAGGCAAGCAAATAGGTAGGCAATAAGGAAGGCAAGCAATTAGATAGGCAGTAAGGGAGTTAATTAGGCAGGCAATTAGGCAAATAATTAGGCAGGCAATTAGGCCAGTTAATTAAGCAGGAAGGCAGGCAATTAGGTAGGCAATTAGGCAGGCAAGCAATTAGGCAGGCCAGTAAGGCAGTTAATTATGTAGTTAAATTAGGCAGGCAATTAGGCAGTGAATTAGGCAGATAATTAGGCAGGCAATTAGGCAGTTAATTAGGCAGTTAAATAGGCAGGCAATTAGGCTGTTAATTAGGCAGGCAGTTAGGCAGTTAATTAGGCAGGCAATTAGGCAGGCAATAAGGCAGGAAATTAGGCAAGCAATTAGGCAGGCAATAAGGCAGGCAATTAGGCAGTTATTTAAGCAGGAAGGCAGGCAATTAGGGCAGGCAATTAGGCAGGCAAGCAATTAGGCAGGCAGTAAGGCAGTTAATTATGCAGTTAATTAGGCAGGCAAATAGGCAGTCAATTAGGCATATAATTAGGCAGGCAATTAGGCAGTTAATTAGGCAGTTAAATAGGCAGGCAATTAGGCTGTTAATTAGGCAGGCAATTAGGCAGGAAATTAGGCATTTAATTAGGCAGAAAATAAGGCAGTTAAATAGGCAGGCAATTAGGCACTTAATTAGGCAGTTAATTAGGTGGCAATTAGCCAGTTTATTAAGCAGGCAATAGAGCAGGCAATTAGGCAGGCAATAAGGTAGTTAATTAGGCAAACAACTAGGCAGGCAATAATGCAGGTTTTAGGTAGTTAATTAGGCAGGCAATTAGGCAGATAATTAGGCAGGCAATTAGGCAATTATTTAGGCAGGCAATTAGTAAGGCAAATAAGCAGGCAATTAGGCAGGCTATAAGGAAGTTAATTAGTCAGGCAATTAGGCAGGCAATTTGGCAGGTAATTCGGCAGGCAATTAGTCAGGCTATAAGGCAGGCAATTAGGGAGTTAATAAGGCAGGCAATTAGGCAGTTAATGAGGCAGGCAATAAGGCAGGCAATTAGGCAGTTAATTAAGCAGACAATTAGGCAGTTAATAAGGCAGGCAATTATGAATTCAAATAGGCAGGCAATTAGGCAGGAAGGCAGGAAAGCAATTAGGCAGGCAGGTAATTAGGCATGCATTTAAGCAGTTAATTGGGTTAGCAGGGAATTTGGCACGTAATTAGGCAGGCAATTTGGCAGGCTATTAGGCAGGCAATAAGGCAGGTAATTAGGCAGTTAATTAGGCAGGTAATTAGGCAGTCAATTAGGCAGGCAATTAGACAGTTAATTAGGCAGTTAATTAGGTGGCAATTAGGCAGTTAATTAGGCAGGCAATAGAGCAGGCAATTAGGCAGGCAATAAGGTAGTTAATTAGGCAAGCAACTAGGCAGGCAATAATGCAGGTATTTAGGTAGTTAATTAGGCAGGCAATTAGGCAGATAATTTGGCAGGCAATTGAACAGGCAATTAAGCAAGCAATTAGGTAGGTGATTAGGCAATCAATTAGACAGACAATTAGGCAGGCAATTAGGCAGTAAATAAGGCAGGCAGTTAGGCTGGCAAATTAGGCAGTTAATTAGACAGTTAAATAGGCAGGCAATTAGGCTGTTAATTAGGCAGGCAATTAGGCAGTTAATTTGGCAGGCAATTAGGCAGGCAATTCGGGTGGTAATAGGAGTTAATTGAGCAGGCAATTATGCAGGCAATAAGGCAATATATTAAGCAGTTAATTCGGCAGGCAATTTGGCAGGTAATTCGGCAGGCAATTAGGCTGTTAATTAGGCAGGCAATTAGGCAGTTTATTTGGCAGGCAATTAGGCAGTTAATTAGGCAGGCAATTTGGCAGGCAATAAGGCAGGAAATTAGGCAGTTAATTAGACAGGAAATAAGGCAGTTAAATAGGCAGGCAATTAGGCAGTTAATTAGGCAGTTAATTAGGTGGCAATTAGGCAGTTTATTAAGCAGGCAATTAGGCAGTTAATAAGGCAGGCAATTATGAATTCAAATAGGCAGGCAATTAGGCAGGAAGGCAGGAAAGCAATTAGGCAGGCAGGCAATTAGGCATGCATTTAAGCAGTTAATTGGGTTAGCAGGCAATTTGGCACGCAATTAGGCAGGCAATTTGGCAGGCAATTAGGCAAACAATTAGGCAGGCAATTAGGCTGGCAATAAGGCAGGCAATTAAGGAGTTAATTAAGCAGGTAATTAGGCAGTTAATAAGGGCAGGCAATTATGAAGTCAATTAGGCAGGCAATAAAGCAGGAAGGCAAGCAAATAGGTAGGCAATTAGGAAGGCAAGCAATTAGATAGGCAGTAAGGGAGTTAATTAGGCAGGCAATTATGCAAATAATTAGGCAGGCAATTAGGCAGTTATTTAAGCAGGAAGGCAGGCAATTAGGTAGGCAATTAGGCAGGCAAGCAATTAGGCAGGCAGTAAGGCAGTTAATTATGCAGTTAAATTAGGCAGGCAATTAGGCAGGCAATAAGGCAGGAAATTAGGCAGTTAATTAGGCAGAAAATAAGGCAGTTAAATAGGCAGGCAATTAGGCACTTAATTAGGCAGTTAATTAGGTGGCAATTAGGCAGTTTATTAAGCAGGCAATAGAGCAGGCAATTAGGCAGGCAATAAGGTAGTTAATTAGGCAAACAACTAGGTAGCCAATAATGCAGGTTTTAGGTAGTTAATTAGGCAGGCAATTAGGCAGATAATTAGGCAGGCAATTAGGCAATTATTTAGGCAGGCAATTATTAAGGCAAATAAGCAGGCAATTAGGCAGGCTATAAGGAAGTTAATTAGTCAGGCAATTAGGCAGGCAATTAGGCAGGTAATAGGCAGTTAATTGAGCAGGCAATTAGGCAATATATTAAGCAGTTAATTAGGCAGGCAATTTGGCAGGTAATTCGGCAGGCAATTAGTCAGGCTATAAGGCAGGCAATTAGGGAGTTAATAATGCAGTTAATAATGCAGGCAATTAGGCAGTTAATGAGGCAGGCAATAAGGCAGGCAATTAGGCATTTAATTAAGCAGGTAATTAGGCAGTTAATAAGGCAGGCAATTATGAATTCAAATAGGCAGGCAATTAGGCAGGAAGGCAGGGAAAGCAATTAGGCAGGCAGGCAATTAGGCATGCATTTAAGCAGTTAATTGGGTTAGCAGGCAATTTGGCACGTAATTAGGCAGGAAATTTGGCAGGAAATTAGGCAAACAATTAGGCAGGCAATTAGGCTGGCAATAAGGCAGGCAATTAAGCAGTTAATTAAGCAGGTAATTCGCAGTTAATAAGGCAGGCAATTATGAAGTCAATTAGGCAGGCAATAAAGCAGGAAGGCAAGCAAATAGGTAGGCAATAAGGAAGGCAAGCAATTAGATAGGCAGTAAGGGAGTTAATTAGGCAGGCAATTAGGCAAATAATTAGGCAGGCAATTAGGCAGTTAATTAAGCAGGAAGGCAGGCAATTAGGTAGGCAATTAGGCAGGCAAGCAATTAGGCAGGCAGTAAGGCAGTTAATTATGTAGTTAAATTAGGCAGGCAATTAGGCAGGCAATAAGGCAGGTAATTAGGCAGTTAATTAGGCAGGTAATTAGGCAGTCAATTAGGCAGGCAATTAGACAGTTAATTAGGCAGTTAATTAGGTGGCAATTAGGCAGTTAATTAGGCAGGCAATAGAGCAGGCAATTAGGCAGGCAATAAGGTAGTTAATTAGGCAAGCAACTAGGCAGGCAATAATGCAGGTATTTAGGTAGTTAATTAGGCAGGCAATTAGGCAGATAATTTGGCAGGCAATTGAAACAGGCAATTAAGCAAGCAATTAGGTAGGTGATTAGGCAAGCAATTAGACAGACAATTAGGCAGGCAATTAGGCAGTAAATAAGGCAGGCAGTTAGGCTGGCAATTAGGCAGTTAATTAGACAGTTAAATAGGCAGGCAATTAGGCTGTTAATTAGGCAGGCAATTAGGCAGTTAATTTGGCAGGCAATTAGGCAGGCAATTCGGGTGGTAATAGGAGTTAATTGAGCAGGCAATTATGCAGGCAATAAGGCAATATATTAAGCAGTTAATTCGGCAGGCAATTTGGCAGGTAATTCGGCAGGCAATTAGGCTGTTAATTAGGCAGGCAATTAGGCAGTTTATTTGGCAGGCAATTAGGCAGTTAATTAGGCAGGCAATTTGGCAGGCAATAAGGCAGGAAATTAGGCAGTTAATTAGACAGGAAATAAGGCAGTTAAATAGGCAGGCAATTAGGCAGTTAATTAGGCAGTTAATTAGGTGGCAATTAGGCAGTTTATTAAGCAGGCAATTAGGCAGTTAATAAGGCAGGCAATTATGAATTCAAATAGGCAGGCAATTAGGCAGGAAGGCAGGAAAGCAATTAGGCAGGCAGGCAATTAGGCATGCATTTAAGCAGTTAATTGGGTTAGCAGGCAATTTGGCACGTAATTAGGCAGGCAATTTGGCAGGCAATTAGGCAAACAATTAGGCAGGCAATTAGGCTGGCAATAAGGCAGGCAATTAAGGAGTTAATTAAGCAGGTAATTAGGCAGTTAATAAGGCAGGCAATTATGAAGTCAATTAGGCAGGCAATAAAGCAGGAAGGCAAGCAAATAGGTAGGCAATTAGGAAGGCAAGCAATTAGATAGGCAGTAAGGGAGTTAATTAGGCAGGCAATTATGCAAATAATTAGGCAGGCAATTAGGCAGTTATTTAAGCAGGAAGGCAGGCAATTAGGTAGGCAATTAGGCAGGCAAGCAATTAGGCAGGCAGTAAGGCAGTTAATTATGCAGTTAAATTAGGCAGGCAATTAGGCAGTCAATTAGGCAGATAATTAGGCAGGCAATTAGGCAGTTAATTAGGCAGTTAAATAGGCAGGCAATTAGGCTGTTAATTAGGCAGGCAGTTAGGCAGTTAATTAGGCAGGCAATTAGGCAGGAAATAAGGCAGGAAATTAGGCAAGCAATTAGGCAGGCAATAAGGCAGGCAATTAGGCAGTTATTTAAGCAGGAAGGCAGGCAATTAGGTAGGCAATTAGGCAGGCAAGCAATTAGGCAGGTAGTAAGGCAGTTAATTATGCAGTTAATTAGGCAGGCAATTAGGCAGTCAATTTGGCAGATAATTAGGCAGGCAATTAGGCAGTTAATTAGGCAGTTAAATAGGCAGGCAATTAGGCTGTTAATTAGGCAGGCAATTAGGCAGTTAATTAGGCAGGCAATTAGGCAGGCAATAAGGCAGGAAATTAGGCAGTTAATTAGGCAGGAAATTAGGCAGTTAATTAGGCAGGCAATTAGACAGTTAATTAGGCAGTTAATTAGGTGGCAATTAGGCAGTTAATTAGGCAGGCAAAAGAGCAGGCAATTAGGCAGGCAATAAGGTAGTTAATTAGGAAAGCAACTAGGCAGGCAATAATGCAGGTATTTAGGTAGTTAATTAGGCAGGCAATTAGGCAGATAATTAGGCAGGCAATTGAACAGGCAATTAGGCAAGCAATTAGGTAGGCAATTAGGCAGATAATTAGGCAGGCAATTAGGCAGTTGATTGGACAAATAATTAGGCACGCAATTAGGCAGTTAATTAGGCAGGCAATTAAGAAGGCAGTCAGGCAGGCAATTAGGCAGCATATAAGGCAGGCAATTAGGCAGTTAATTAGGCAGGCAATTAGGCAGGCAATTAGGCAGGCAAGAAATTAGGGAGCAATTATGCAGGTAATTAGGCAGGCAATTAAACAGTTAATTAGGCCCCTAATTAGGCAGGCTATTAAGCAGGTAATAGGCAGGCAGGCAATTAGGCAGGCAATTAAGCAATTCAGTAGGCAAGCAGGCAATTTGGCAGGTAATTAGGCAGGCAATAAGGCAGGCTATTAGGCAGTTAATTAGGCAGGCAATTAGTCAGTTAATTAGGCAGGCAAGTAGGCAGGTAAATAGGCACGCAATTAGGTAGGTGATTAGGCAAGCAATTAGGCAGACAATTAGGCAGGCAATTAGGCAGTAAATAAGGCAGGCAATTAGGCTGGCAATTAGGCAGTTAATAAGACAGTTAAATAGGCAGGCAATTTGGCTGTTAATTAGGCATGCAATTAGGCAGGCAATAAGGCAGGAAATTAGGCAGTTAATTAGGCAGGAAATAAGGCAGTTAAATAGGCAGGAAATTAGGCAGTTAATTAGGCAGTTAATTAGGTGGCAATTAGGCAGTTTATTAAGCAGGCAATAGAGCAGGCAAATTGGCAGGCAATAAGGTAGTTAATTAGGCAAGCAACTAGGCAGGCAATAATGTAGGTATTTAGGTAGTTAATTATGCAGGCAATTAGGCAGATAATAAGGCAGGCAATTAGGCAATTATTTAGGCAGGCAATTAGGCAGGCAATTAAGCAGGCAATTAAGCAGGCTATAAGGATGTTAATTAGTCAGGCAATTAGGCAGGCAATTCGGCTGGTAATAGGCAGTTAATTGAGCAGGCAATTATGCAGGCAATAAGGCAATATATTAAGCAGTTAATTAGGCAGGCAATTATGCAGGTAATTAGGCAGGCAATAAACAGTTAATTAGGCCCCTAATTAGGCAGGCTATTAAGCAGGTAATAGGCAGGCAGGCAATTAGTGCAGGCAATTAAGCAGTAAATTAGGCAAGCAGGCAATTTGGCAGGAAATTAGGCAGGCAAATAGGCAGGCAATTAGGCAGTTTATTGGGCAGGCAATTAGGCAGGCAATTAGGCAGTTAATTAGGCAGGCATTTAGGCATTTAATTAGGCAGGCAATTAGGCAGGCAATTAGGCAGGTAATTCGGCAGACAATTAGGCAAGCAATTAGGCAGGCAATAAGGCAGATAATTAGGCTGGCAATTAGGCAGTTAATTAGACAGTTAAATAGGCAGGCAATTAGGCTGTTAATTAGGCAGGCAATTAGGCAGTTAATTTGGCAGGCAATTAGGCAGGCAATTAGGCAGGCAATTAGGCAGGCAATAAGGCAGGAAATTAGGCATTTAATTAGGCAGGAAATAAGGAAGTTAAATAGGCAGGCAATTAGGCAGTTAATTAGGCAGATAATTAGGCAGGCAATTAGGCAATTATTTAGGCAGGCAATTAGTAGGGCAAATAAGCAGGCAATTAGGCAGGCTATAAGGAAGTTAATTAGTCAGGCAATTAGGCAGGCAATTTGGCAGGTAATTCGGCAGGCAATTAGTCAGGCTATAAGGCAGGCAATTAGGGAGTTAATAAGGCAGTTAATAAGGCAGGCAATTGGGCAGTTAATGAGGCAGGCAATAAGGCAGGCAATTTGGCAGTTAATTAAGCAGACAATTAGGCAGTTAATAAGGCAGGCAATTATGAATTCAAATAGGCAGGCAATTAGGCAGGAAGGCAGGCAAGTAATTAGGCATGCATTTAAGCAGTTAATTGGGTTAGCAGGCAATTTGGCACGTAATTAGGCAGGCATTTTGGCAGGCAATTAGGCAGGCAATAAGGCAGGTAATTAGGCAGTTAATTAGGCAGGTAATTAGGCAGTCAATTAGGCAGGCAATTAGACAGTTAATTAGGCAGTTAATTAGGTGGCAATTAGGCAGTTAATTAGGCAGGCAATAGAGCAGGCAATTAGGCAGGCAATAAGGTAGTTAATTAGGCAAGCAACTAGGCAGGCAATAATGCAGGTATTTAGGTAGTTAATTAGGCAGGCAATTAGGCAGATAATTTGGCAGGCAATTGAACAGGCAATTAAGCAAGCAATTAGGTAGGCAATTAGGCAGTTGATTGGACAAATAATTAGGCACGCAATTAGGCATTTAATTAGGCAGGCAATTAAGAAGGCAGTCAGGCAGGCAATTAGGCAGCATATAAGGCAGGCAATTAGGCAGTTAATTAGGCAGGCAATTAGGCAGGCAATTAGGCAGGCAAGAAATTAGGGAGCAATTATGCA
Source organism: Bacillus rossius redtenbacheri (assembly GCF_032445375.1). Classification (NCBI taxonomy): domain Eukaryota; kingdom Metazoa; phylum Arthropoda; class Insecta; order Phasmatodea; family Bacillidae; genus Bacillus; species Bacillus rossius. The sequence goes on along the minus strand of NW_026962528.1, from coordinate 11,971 downwards.
GGTTATTAGGCAGGCAATTAAACAGTTAATTAGGCCCCTAATTAGGCAGGCTATTAAGCAGGTAATAGGCAGGCAGGCATATAGGCAGGCAATTAAGCAATTCAGTAGGCAAGCAGGCAATTTCGCAGGTAATTAGGCAGGCAATAAGGCAGGCTATTAGGCAGTTAATTAGGCAGGCAATTAGGCAGTTAATTAAGCAGGCAATTAGGCAGTTAATTAGGCAGGCAAGTAGGCAGGTAAATAGGCACGCAATTAGGTAGGTGATTAGGCAAGCAATTAGACAGACAATTAGGCAGGCAATTAGGCAGTAAATAAGGCAGGCAATTAGGCTGGCAATTAGGCAGTTAATTAGACAGTTAAATAGGCAGGCAATTAGGCTGTTAATTAGGCAGGCAATTAGGCAGTTAATTTGGCAGGCAATTAGACAGTTAATTAGGCAGGCAATTAGGCAGGAAATAAGGCAGGAAATTAGGCAGTTAATTAGACAGGAAATAAGGCAGTTAAATAGGCAGGCAATTAGGCAGTTATTAGGCAGTTAATTAGGTGGCAATTAGGCAGTTTATTAAGCAGGCAATAGAGCAGGCAATTAGGCAGGCAATAAGGTAGTTAATTAGGCAAGCAACTAGGCAGGCAATAATGTAGGTATTTTGGTAGTTAATTATGCAGGCAATTAGGCAGATAATAAGGCAGGCAATTAGGCAATTATTTAGGCAGGCAATTAGGCAGGCAATTAAGCAGGCTATAAGGAAGTTAATTAGTCAGGCAATTAGGCAGGCAATTCGGGTGGTAATAGGAGTTAATTGAGCAGGCAATTATGCAGGCAATAAGGCAATATATTAAGCAGTTAATTAGGCAGGCAATTTGGCAGGTAATTCGGCAGGCAATTAGGCAGGTAATTAGGCAAACAATTAGGCAGGCAATTAGGCTGGCAATAAGGCAGGCAATTAAGCAGTTAATTAAGCAGGTAATTAGGCAGTTAATAAGGCAAGCAATTATGAAGTCAATTAGGCAGGCAATAAAGCAGGAAGGCAAGCAAATAGGTAGGCAATTAGGAAGGCAAGCAATTAGATAGGCAGTAAGGGAGTTAATTAGGCAGGCAATTATGCAAATAATTAGGCAGGCAATTAGGCAGTTAATTAAGCAGGAAGGCAGGCAATTAGGTAGGCAATTAGGCAGGCAAGCAATTAGGCAGGCAGTAAGGCAGTTAATTATGCAGTTAAATTAGGCAGGCAATTAGGCAGATAATTAGGCAGCAATTAGGCAGTTAATTAGGCAGTTAAATAGGCAGGCAATTAGGCTGTTAATTAGGCAGGCAGTTAGGCAGTTAATTAGGCAGGCAATTAGGCAGGCAATAAGGCAGGAAATTAGGCAAGCAATTAGGCAGGCAATAAGGCAGGCAATTAGGCAGTTATTTAAGCAGGAAGGCAGGCAAATATGTAGGCAATTAGGCAGGCAAGCAATTTGGCAGGCAGTAAGGCAGTTAATTATGCAGTTAATTAGGCAGGCAATTAGGCAGTCAATTTGGCAGATAATTAGGCAGGCAATTAGGCAGTTAATTAGGCAGTTAAATAGGCAGGCAATTAGGCTGTTAATTAGGCAGGCAATTAGGCAGTTAATTAGGCAGGCAATTAGGCAGGCAATAAGGCAGGAAGTTAGGCAGTTAATTAGGCAGGAAATTAGGCAGGCAATTAGACAGTTAATTAGGCAGTTAATTAGGTGGCAATTAGAAAGTTAATTAGGCAGGCAATAGAGCAGGCAATTAGGCAGGCAATAAGGTAGTTAATTAGGCAAGCAACTAGGCAGGCAATAATGCAGGTATTTAGGTAGTTAATTAGGCAGGCAATTAGGCAGATAATTAGGCAGGCAATTGAACAGGCAATTAGGCAAGCAATTAGGTAGGCAATTAGGCAGATAATTAGGCAGGCAATTAGGCAGTTGATTGGACAAATAATTAGGCACGCAATTAGGCAGTTAATTAGGCAGGCAATTAACAAGGCAGTCAGGCAGGCAATTAGGCAGCATATAAGGCAGGCAATTAGGCAGTTAATTAGGCAGGCAATTAGGCAGGCAATTAGGCAGGCAAGAAATTAGGGAGCAATTATGCAGGTAATTAGGCAGGCAATTAAACAGTTAATTAGGCCCCTAATTAGGCAGGCTATTAAGCAGGTAATAGGCAGGCAGGCAATTAGGCAGGCAATTAAGCAATTCAGTAGGCAAGCAGGCAATTTGGCAGGTAATTAGGCAGGCAATAAGGCAGGCTATTAGGCAGTTAATTAGGCAGGCAATTAGGCAGTTAATTAGGCAGGCAAGTAGGCAGGTAAATAGGCACGCAATTAGGAAGGTGATTAGGCAAGCAATTAGGCAGACAATTAGGCAGGCAATTAGGCAGTAAATAAGGCAGCCAATTAGGCAGTTAATAAGACAGTTAAATAGGCAGGAAATTAGGCTGTTAATTAGGCATGCAATTAGGCAGTTAATTTGGCAGGCAATAAGGCAGTTAATTAGGCAGGCAATTAGGCAGGCAATAAGGCAGGAAATTAGGCAGTTAATTAGGCAGGAAATAAGGCAGTTAAATAGGCAGGCAATTAGGCAGTTAATTAGGCAGTTAATTAGGTGGCAATTAGGCAGTTTATTAAGCAGGCAATAGAGCAGGCAAATAGGCAGGCAATAAGGTAGTTAATTAGGCAAGCAACTAGGCAGGCAATAATGTAGGTATTTAGGTAGTTAATTATGCAGGCAATTAGGCAGATAATAAGGCAGGCAATTAAGCAATTATTTAGGCAGGCAATTAGGCAGGCAATTAAGCAGGCAATTAAGCAGGCTATAAGGAAGTTAATTAGTCAGGCAATTCGGCTGGTAATAGGCAGTTAATTGAGCAGGCAATTATGCAGGCAATAAGGCAATATATTAAGCAGTTAATTAGGCAGGCAATTTGGCAGGTAATTCGGCAGGCAATTAGGCTGTTAATTAGGCAGGCAATTAGGCAGTTTATTTGGCAGGCAATTAGGCAGTTAATTAGGCAGTCAATTAGGCAGGCAATAAGGCAGGAAATTAGGCAGTTATTAGAAAGGAAATAAGGCAGTTAAATAGGCAGGCAATTAGGCAGTTAATTAGGCAGTTAATTAGGTGGCAATTAGGCAGTTTATTAAGCAGGCAATAGAGCAGGCAATAAGGCAGGCAATCAGGTAATTAATTAGGCAAGCAACTAGGCAGGCAATAATGTAGGTATTTAGGTAGTTAATTTTGCAGGCAATTAGGCAGATAATAAGGCAGGCAATTAGGTAATTATTTAGGCAGGCAATTAGGCAGGCAATTAAGCAGGCAATTAAGCAGGCTATAAGGATGTTAATTAGTCAGGCAATTAGGCAGGCAATTCGGCTGGTAATAGGCAGTTAATTGAGCAGGCAATTATGCAGGCAATAAGGCAATATATTAAGCAGTTAATTAGGCAGGCAATTATGCAGGTAATTAGGCAGGCAATAAACAGTTAATTAGGCCCCTAATTAGGCAGGCTATTAAGCAGGTAATAGGCAGGCAGGCAATTAGTGCAGGCAATTAAGCAGTAAATTAGGCAAGCAGGCAATTTGGCAGGAAATTAGGCAGGCAAATAGGCAGGCAATTAGGCAGTTTATTGTGCAGGCAATTAGGCAGGCAATTAGGCAGTTAATTAGGCAGGCATTTAGGCAGTTAATTAGGCAGGCAATTAGGCAGGCAATTAGGCAGGTAGTTCGGCAGACAATTAGGCAAGAAATTAGGCAGGCAATAAGGCAGATAATTAGGCTGGCAATTAGGCAGTTAATTAGACAGGTAAATAGGCAGGCAATTAGGCTGTTAATTAGGCAGGCAATTAGGCAGTTAATTTGGCAGGCAATAAGGCAGTTAATTAGGCAGGCAATTAGGCAGGCAATAAGGCAGGAAATTAGGCAGTTAATTAGGCAGGAAATAAGGCAGTTAAATAGGCAGGCAATTAGGCAGTTAATTAGGCAGTTAATTAAGTGGCAATTAGGCAGTTTATTAAGCAGGCAATAGAGCAGGCAATTAGGCAGGCAATAAAGTAGTTAATTAGGCAAGCAATTAGGCAGGCAATAATGTAGGTATTTAGGTAATTAATTATGCAGGCAATTAGGCAGATAATAAGGCAGGCAATTAGGCAATTATTTAGGCAGGCAATTAGGCAGGCAATTACGCAGGCAATTAAGCAGGCAAAAAGGAAGTTAATTAGTCAGGCAATTAGGCAGGCAATTCGGCTGGTAATAGGCAGTTAATTGAGCAGGCAATTATGCAGGCAATAAGGCAATATATTAAGAAGTTAATTAGGCAGGTAATTTGACAGGCAATTAGTCAGGCTATAAGGCAGGCAATTAGGGAGTTAATAAAGCAGTTAATAAGGCAGGCAATAAGCAGTTAATGAGGTAGGCAATAAGGCAGGCAATTAGGCAGTTAATTAAGCAGGCAATAAGGCAGTTAATTAAGCAGGCAATTAGGCAGTTAATAAGGCAGGCAATTATGAATTCAAATAGGTAGGCAATTAGGCAGGCAAGCAATTAGGCAGGCAGGCAATTAGGCATGCATTTAAGCAGTTAATTGGGTAAGCAGGCAAATTGGCACGTAATTTGGCAGGCAATTTGGCAGGCAATTAGGCAGGCGATTAGGCAGGCAATTAGGCTGGCAATAAGGCGGGCAATTAAGCAGTTAATAAGTAGGTAATTAGGCAGTTATTAAGGCAGACAATTATAAAGTCAATTAGGCAGGCAAATAGGCAGGAAGGCAAGCAAATAGGTAAGCAATTAGGAAAGCAAGCAATTAGATAGGCAGTAAGGCAATTAATTAGGCAGGCAATTAGGCAAATATTAGGCAGGCAATTAGGCAGTTAATTAGGCAGGCATTTAGGCAGGCAATTACGCAGGCAATAATGCAGGCAATTAGGCAGGATGGCAGGCAATTTGGTAGGCAATTAGGTAGGCAATTAGGCAGGCAAGTAATTAAGCAGGCAGTAAGGCAGTTAATTAGGTAGGCAATTAGGCAGATAATTAGGCAGGCAATTAGGCAGTTAGTTAGGCAGGCAAATACGCAGGCAATTAGGCAGGTAATTGGGCAGACAATTAGGCAAGCAATTAGGCAGGCAATTAGGCAGGCAATTAGGCAGGCAATTAGGCAATTAATTAGGCAGTTAAATAGGCAGGCAATTAGGCTGTTAATTAGGCAGGAAATTAGGCAGTTAGTTAGGCAGGCAAATAGGCAGGCAATTAGGCAGGTAATTCGAAAGAAAATTAGGCAAGCAATTAAACAGATAATTAGGCAGGCAATTGGACAGGCAATTAGGCAAGCAATTAGGTAGACAATTAGGCAGATAATTAGGCAGGCAGTTAAGCAGTTGATTAGACAAATAATTAGGCAGGCAATTAGGCAGTTAATTAGGCAGGCAATTAAGTAGGCAATCAGGCAGGCAATTAGGCAGTTAATTAGGCAGGCAATTAGGCAGTTAATTAGGCAGGCAATTAGGCAGGCAAGCAATTAGGCAAGCAATTATGCAGGTAATTAGGCAGGCAATAAGGCAGATAATGAGGCCCCTAATTAGGCAGGCTATTAAGCAGGTAATTAGGCAGGCTGGCAATTAGGCAGGCAATTAGGCAGTTAATTAGGCCCCTAATTAGGCAGGCTATTAAGCAGGTAATTAGGCAGGCAGGCAATTAGGCAGGCAATTAAGCAATTCATTAGGCAAGCAGGCAATTTGGCAGGTAATTAGTCAGGCAATTAGGAAGGCTATTAGGCAGTTAATTAGACAGGCAATTAGGCAGTTAATTAGGCAGGCAAGTAGGCAGGTAATTAGGCACGCAATTAGGTAGGTGATTAGGCAAGCAATTAGGCAGACAATTAGGCAGGCAATGAGGCAGGCAATTATGCAGTAAATTAGGCAGGCAATTAGGCAGGAATGTTGGCAGGAAATTAGGCAGGCAGGCAAATAGGCTGGCAGGCCATTAAGCAGGCTGGCAATTAGGCAGGCAGGTAATAAGGCAGACAATTAAGCAGTTAATTAGGCAGGCAAGCAATTTGGCAGGTAATTAGGCAGGCAATTAAGCAGGCAATTAGGAAGGCAATTAGGCAGTTGATTAGGCAGGCAATTAGGCAAGCAATTAGGCAGCAATTAGGTAGGCAATTAGATAGTTAAATAGGCTGGCAATTAGGCAGGCTTTTAGGCAGGCATTTAGGCAGTTAATTAGGCAGGCAATTAGGCAGTTAATTAGGCAGTCAAGTAGGCAGGTAATTAGGCAGTTAATTAGGCAGGCAATTAGGCAAGTAATTAGGCAGGCAATTGAGCAGGAAATTAGGCAGGCAAATATTCAGGCAGGCAGGCAATTAGGCAGGCAGTAAGGCAGAGAATTAGGCAGGCAATTAGGCAGGCAATAAGGTAGGAAATTAGGCAGTTAATTAGGCAGGAAATAAGGCAGTTAAATAGGCAGGCAATTAGACAGTAAATTAGGCAGTTAATTAGGTATCAATTAGGCAGTTTATTAGGCAGGCAATAGAGCAGGCTATTAGGCAGGCAATAAGGTAGTTAATTAGGCAAGCAACTAGGCAGGCAATAATGCAGGTATTTAGGTAGTTAATTAAGCAGGCAATTAAACAGATAATTAGGCAGGAAATTGGACAGGCAATTAGGCAAGCAATTAGGTAGGTAATTAGGCAAGCAATTAGGCAGACAATTAGGCAGGCAATGAGGCAGGCAATTAGGCAGTAAATTAGGCAGGCAATTAGGCAGGAAATTAGGCAGGAAATTAGGCAGGCAGGCAATTATGCTGGCAGGCTATTAAGCAGGTAGGCAATTAGGCAGGCAGGTAATAAGGCAGGCAATTTAGCAGTTAATTAGGCCCCTAATTAGGCAGGCTATTAAGCAGGTAATTAGGTAGGCAATTAGGCAGTTGATTAGGCAGGCAATTAGGCAAGCAATTAGGCAGCAATTAGGCAGGCAATTAGGCAGTTAATTAGGCAGGCAATTAGGCAACCTTTTAGGCAGGCATTTAGGCAGTTAATTAGGCAGGCAATTAGGCAGTTAATTAGGCCCCTAATTAGGCAGGCTATTAAGCAGGTAATTAGGTAGGCAGGCAATTCGCAGGCAATTAAGCAATTCATTAGGCAAACAGGCAATTTGGCATGTAATTAGGCTGAAATTAGGTGGCAATTAGGCAGTTTATTAGGCAGGCAATAGAGCAGGCAATTAGGCAGGCAATAAGGTAGTTAATTAGGCAAGCAACTAGGCAGGCAAAATTGCAGGTATTTAGGTAGTTAATTAGGCAGGCAATTAGGCAGATAATTAGGCAGGCAATTAGGCAATTATTTAGGCAGGCAATAAGGCAGGCAATTAAGCAGGCAATTAAGCAGGCTATAAGGAAGTTAATTGGTCAGGCAATTAGGCAGGCAATTCGGCTGGTAATAGGCAGTTAATTGAGCAGGCAATTATGCAGGCAATAAGGCAAATTATTAAGCAGTTAATTAGGCAGGCAATTTGGCAGGTAATTTGGCAGGCAATTAGTCAGGCTATAACGCAGGCAATTAGGGAGTTAATAAAGCAGTTAATAAGGCAGGCAATTAGGCAGTTAATGAGGCAGGCAATAAGGCAGGCAAATAGGCAGTTAATTAAGCAGGCAATTAGGCAGATAATTAAGCAGGCAATTAGGCAGTTAATAAGGCAGGCAATTCTAAATTCAAATAGGCAGGCAATTAGGTAGGCAATTAGGCAGGCAAGGAATTAGGCAGGCAGGCAATTAGGCATGCATTTAAGCAGTTAATTGGGTAAACAAGAAAATTGGCATGTAATTAGGCAGTCAATTTGGCAGGCAATAAGGCAGGCAATTAAGCAGTTAATTAAGCAGGTAATTAGGCAGTTATTAAGGCAGGCAATTATAAAGTCAATTAGGAGGGCAATTAGGCAGGAAGGCAAGCAAATAGGTATGCAATTAGGAAAGCAAGCAATTAGATAGGCAATTAGGCAGAGAATTAGGCAAACAATTAGGCAGTTAATTAGGCAGGCAATTAGGCAGCTAATTAGGCAGGCAAATAGGCAGGCAATAAGGCAGGAAATTAGGCAGTTGATTAGGCAGGAAATTCGGCAGTTAATTAGGCTGGCAATTAGACAACTAATTAGGCAGGCAATTAGGCAGGCAATAAGGCAGGAAATTAGGCAGTTAATTAGGCAGGAAATTAGGCAGTTTATTAGGCAGGCAATTAGACAGTTAATTAGGCAGTTAATTAGGTGGCAATTAGGCAGTTAATTAGGCAGGCAATAGAGCAGGCAATTAGGCAGGCAATAAGGTAGTTAATTAGGCAAGCAACTAGGCAGGCAATAATGCAGGTATTTAGGTAGTTAATTAGGCAGGCAATTAGGCAGATAATTTGGCAGGCAATTGAACAGGCAATTAAGCAAGCAATTAGGTAGGCAATTAGGCAGATAATTAGGCAGGCAATTAGGCAGTTGATTGGACAAATAATTAGGCACGCAATTAGGCAGTTAATTAGGCAGGCAATTAAGAAGGCAGTCAGGCAGGCAATTAGGCAGCATATAAGGCAGGCAATTAGGCAGTTAATTAGGCAGGCAATTAGGCAGGCAAGAAATTAGGGAGCAATTATGCAGGTAATTAGGCAGGCAATTAAACAGTTAATTAGGCCCCTAATTAGGCAGGCTATTAAGCAGGTAATAGGCAGGCAGGCAATTAGGCAGGCAATTAAGCAATTCAGTAGGCAATCAGGCAATTTGGCAGGTAATTAGGCAGGCAATAAGGCAGGCTATTAGGCAGTTAATTAGGCAGGCAATTAGGCAGTTAATTAGGCAGGCAAGTAGCAGGTAAATAGGCACGCAATTAGGTAGGTGATTGGGCAAGCAATAAGGCAGACAATTAGGCAGGCAATTAGGCAGTAAATAAGGCAGGCAATTAGGCTAGCAATTAGGCAGTTAATTAGACAGTTAAATAGGCAGGCAATTAGGCTGTTAATTAGGCAGGCAATTAGGCAGTTAATTTGGCAGGCAATTAGGCAGTTAATTAGGCAGGCAATTAGGCAGGCAATAAGGCAGGAAATTAGGCAGGAAATAAGGCAGTTAAATAGTCAGGCAATTAGGCAGTTAATTAGACCCCTAATTAGGCAGGCTATTAAGCAGGTAATTAGGCAGGCAGGCAATTAGGCAGGCAATTAGGCAATTAATTCGGCCCCTAATTAGGCAGGCTTTAAGCAGGTAATTAGGCAGGCAGTCAATTAGGCAGGCAATTAAGCAATTCATTAGGCAGCAGGCAATTTGGCAGGTAATAAGGTAGGCAATTAGGAAGGCTATTAGGCAGTTAATTAGACAGGCAATTAGGCAGTAAATTAGGCAGGCAAGTAGGCAGGTAATTAGGCACGCAATTAGGTAGGTAATTAGGCAAGCAATTAGGCAGACAAATAGGCAGGCAATGAGGCAGGCAATTAGGCAGTAAATTAGGCAGGCAATTAGGCAGGAAATTAGGCAGGAAATTAGGCAGGCAGGCAATTATGCTGGCAAGCTATTAAGCAGGTAGGCAATTAGGCAGGCAGGTAATAAGGCAGGAAATTAAGCAGCTAATTAGGCCCCTAATTAAGCAGGCTATTAAGCAGGTAATTAGGTAGGCAATTAGGCAGTTGATTAGGCAGGCAATTAGGCAAGCAATTAGGCAGCAATTATGCAGGCAATTAGGCAGTTAATTAGGCAGGCAATTAGGCAACCTTTTAGGCAGGCATTTAGGCAGTTAATTAGGCAGGCAATTAGGCAGTTAATTAGGCCCCTAATTAGGCAGGCTATTAAGCAGGTAATTAGGTAGGCAGCAATTAGGCAGGCAATTAAGCAATTCATTAGGCAAACAGGGAATTTGGCAGGTAATTAGGCAGTTAATTAGGTGGCAATTAGGCAGTTTATTAGGCAGGCAATAGAGCAGGCAATTAGGCAGGCAATAAGGTAGTTAATTAGGCAAGCAACTAGGCAGGCAAAATTGCAGGTATTTAGGTAGTTAATTAGGTAGGCAATTAGGCAGATAATTAGGCAGGCAATTAGGCAATTATTTAGGCAGGCAATAAGGCAGGATATTAGGCAGGTAATTCGGCAGACAATTAGGCAAGCAATTAGGCAGGCAATTAGGCAGTTAATTAGGCAGGAAGGCAGGCAATTAGATAGGCAATTAGGCAGGCAAGCAATTAGGCAGGCAGTAAGGCAGTTAATTAGGTTGGCAATTAGGCAGATAATTAGGCAAGCAATTAGGCAGGCAATTAGGCAGTTAATTAGGCAGGAAGGCAGGCAATTAGATAGACAATTAGGCAGGCAAGCAATTAGGCAGGCAGTAAGGCAGGCAATTAGGCAGGTAATTCGGCAGACAATTAGGCAAGCAATTAGGCAGGCAATTAGGCAGTTAATTAGGCAGGAAGGCAGGCAATTAGATAGGCAATTAGGCAGGCAAGCAATTAGGCATTCAATTAGGCAGATAATTAGGCAGGCAATTAGGCAGTTAATTAAGCAGTTAAATAGGCAGGAAATTAGGCAGTTAATTAGGCAGGAAATTAGGCAGTTAATTAGGCAGGCAATTAGACAGTTAATTAGGCAGTTAATAAGGTATCAATTAGGCAGTTTATTAGGCAGGCAATAGAGCAGGCTATTAGGCAGGCAATAAGGTAGTTAATTAGGCAAGCAACTAGGCAGGCAATAATGCAGGTTTTTAGGTAGTTATTTAAGCAGGCAATTAAACAGATAATTAGGCAGGCAATTGAACAGGCAATTAGGCAAGCAATTAGGTAGGCAATTAGGCAGATAATTAGGCAGGCAATTAGGCCGTTGACTAGACAAATAATTAGGCAGGCAATTAGGCAGTTAATTATGCAGGCAATTAAGTAGGCAATCAGGCAGGCAATTAGGCAGGCAATTAGGCAGTTAATTAGGCAGGCAAGCAATTAGGCAGGAATTAAGGCAGTAAATTCGGCAGGCAATAAGGCACTAAAATAGGCAGGAAATTAGGCAGGCAGGCAATAAGGCTGGCAGGCAATTAGGCAGGCAGTAAGGCAGTTAATTAGGCAGTTAATTAGGCAGGCAATTTGGCAGGTAATTAAGCAGGCAATTAAGCAGGCTATAAGGAAGTTAATTAGTCAGGCAATTAGGCAGGCAATTCGGCTGGTAATAGGAGTTAATTGAGCAGGCAATAAGGCAATATATTAAGCAGTTAATTAGGCAGGCAATTTGGCAGGTAATTAGGCAGGCAATAAACAGTTAATTAGGCCCCTAATTAGGCAGGCTATTAAGCAGGTAATAGGCAGGCAGGCAATTAGTGCAGGCAATTAAGCATTAAATTAGGCAAGCAGGCAATTTGGCAGGAAATTAGGCAGGCAAATAGGCAGGCAATTAGGCAGTTTATTGGGCAGGCAATTAGGCAGGCATTTAGGCAGTTAATTAGGCAGGCAATTACGCAGGCAATAAGGCAGATAATTAGGCTGGCAATTAGGCAGTTAATTAGACAGTTAAATAGGCAGGCAATTAGGCTGTTAATTAGGCAGGCAATTAGGCATTTAATTTGGCAGGCAATTAGGCAGTTAATTAGGCAGGCAATTAGGCAGGCAATAAGGCAGGAAATTAGGCCATTAATTAGGCAGGAAATAAGGCAGTTAAATAGGCAGGCAATTAGACAGTTAATTAGGCAGTTAATTAGGTATCAATTAGGCAGTTTATTAGGCAGGCAATAGAGCAGGCTATTAGGCAGGCAATAAGGTAGTTAATTAGGCAAGCAACTAGGCAGGCAATAATGCAGGTATTTAGGTAGTTAATTAAGCAGTCAATTAAACAGATAATTAGGCAGGCAATTGGACAGGCAATTAGGCAAGCAATTAGGTAGGCAATTAGGCAGATAATTAGGCAGGCAATTAGGCCGTTGACTAGACAAATAATTAGGCAGGCAATTAGGCAGTTAATTAGGCAGGCAATTAGGCATCC
>NW_026962527.1:0-41332 GCF_032445375.1 Bacillus rossius redtenbacheri | reverse complement strand
GGCAGGCAATTAGGCAGGCAAGCAATTAAGCAGGCAATAAGGCAGTTAATTAGGCAGTTAATTAGGCTGGCAATTAGGCATTTATTAGGCAGGCAATTAGGCAGTTAATTAGGCAGGCAATTAGGCAGTTAATTAGGCAGGCCATTAGGCAGGCAATTAGGCAATTAATTAAGCATGCAATTAGGCAGGCAATTAGGCAAGCAATTAGGCAGTTTATTAGGCAGGCAATAAGGCAGGCAATTGAGCAGTTAATTAGGCAGTTAATTAGGCAGGCAATTACGCAGTTAATAAGGAAGGCAATTAGGCAGGCAATTAGGCAGGCAATTTGGCAGGCAAATAGGCAATTAATTAAGCAGGCAATTAGGCAGGCAATAAGGCAGGCAATTAGGCAGGCAATTAGGCAGGCAATGAGGCATTCAATTAGGCATTTAATTAGGCAGGCAATAAGGTACTTATTTAGGCAGGCAATTAGGCAGTTAATTAGGAAGGCAATTAGGCAGGTAATTAGGCAATTAATTAAGCAGGCAATTAGCTAGCAATTAGGCATTTAATTAGGCAGGCAATAAGGCAATTTATTATGCAGGCAATTAGGAAACTAATTAGGAAGGCAATTAGGCAGGTAATTAGGTTATTAATTAAGCAGGCAATTAGGCAGGCAATAAAGCAAACAATTAGGAAGGCAATTAGGCTTGCAATTAGGCAGCCAATTAGGCATTAAATTAGGCATTTAATTAGGCAGGCAATTAGGCAGGCAATTAGGCAGTTAATTAGGCAGGCCATTAGGCAGATAATAAGGCAGGCAATAAGGCAGTTAAAAGGGAATGCAATTAGACAGTTAATTAGGCAGGCAATAATGCAGGCAATTAGGCAGTTATTTAGGCAGACAATTAGCAGGCAATTAGGCAGGCAATTAGGCATTTTAATAGGCAGGCAATTAGGCAGTTAATTAGGCAGGCAATAAGGCAGTTAAAAGGGAATGCAATTAGACAGTTAATTAGGCAGGCAATTATGCAGGCAATTAGGCAGTTAATTAGGCAGGCGATTTGGCAATTAATTAAACATGCAATTAGGCAGGCCATTAGGCAGGCCATTAGGCAGTTAATTAGATAGGCTATTATGCAGGCAATTAGGCAAGCAATTAAGCAGCTAATTTGGCAGGTAATTAGGCAGTTAATTAGTCAGTTGATTAGGCAGGCAATTGGGCAGTTAATTAAGCAGGCAATTAGGCAGGCAAATAGGCAGGCAGTTAGGCAGGCAATTATGCAGGTAATTAGGCAGGCAATTAGGCATTTAATTAGGCAGGCAATTATGCAGGCAATTAGGCAGGCAATTTAGCAGATAATTAGGCAGGCAATTAAGCATTTTATTAGACAGGCTATTAGGCAGGCAATTAGGTACTTATTTAGGCAGGCAATTAGGCAGTTAATTAGGAAGGCAATTAGGCAGGCAATTAGGCAGGCAATTAGGCATTTTAATAGGCAGGCAATTAGGCAGTTAATTAGGCAGGCAATAAGGCAGTTAATTAGGCAGGCAATTAGGCAGGCAATTAGGCAATTAATTAAGCAGGCTATTAGGCAGGTAATTAGGCAGGAATTAGGCAGTTAATTAGGCAGGCAATTAGGCATTTAATTAGGCAGGCAATTAGGCAGTTAATTAGGCAGGCAATTAGGCAGGCAATTAGGCAGGCAATTAGCTAAATAATAAGGCAGGCAATTAGGCAAGCAATTAATTAGGCGATTAGGCAGGCAATAAGGCAGTTAATTAAGCAAGCAATTAGGCAAGCAATTAAGCAGGCAATTAGGCAGGCAAGCAATTAAGCAGGCAATTAGGCAGGCAAGCAATTAAGCAGGCAATTAGGCAGTTAATTAGGCAGGCCATTAGGAAGATAATTACGCAGGCAATTAGGCAGTATATTAGGCAGGCAATTAGACAGGCAATTAGGCAGTTAATTAGGCAGTTAATTAGGCAGACAATTAGGAAGTTATTAGGCAGACAATTTGGTAGTTAATTAGGCAGGCAAATAGGCAGGCAAATAGGCAGGCAGTTAGGCAGGCAATTATGCAGGTAATTAGGCAGGCAATTAGGCATTTAATTAGGCAGGCAATTAGGCTGGCAATAAGCAGGCAATTAGGCAGGCAATTAGTCAGTAAATTAGAAAGGCAATTAGGCAATTAATTAAGCAGGCAATTAGGCAGTCCATAAGGCAGGCAATAAGGCAATTAATTAGGCAGGCAATAAGGCATTTAATTAGGCAGGCAATTAGGCAGGCAATTAGGCAATAAATTAAGCAGGCAATTAGGCAGTTAATTAGGCAGGCAATTAGGCAGTTTATTAGGCAGGGAATTATCCAGGCAATTAGGCAATTAATTAAGCAGGCAATAAGGCAGGCAAATAGGCAGGCAGTTAGGCTGGCAATTATGCAGGCAATTAGGCTGGCAATAAGCAGGCAATTAGGCAGGCAATTAGGCAGTAAATTAGAAAGGCAATTAGGCAATTAATTAAGCAGGCAATTAGGCAGTCCATAAGGCAGGCAATAAGGCAATTAATTAGGCAGGCAATAAGGCATTTAATTAGGCAGGCAATTAGGCAGGCAATTAGGCAATAAATTAAGCAGGCAATTAGGCAGTTAATTAGGCAGGCAATTAGGCAGTTTATTAGGCAGGAAATTATCCAGGCAATTAGGCAATTAATTAAGCAGGCAATTAGGCAGTCCATAAGGCAGGCAATAAGGCAATTAATTAGGCAGGCAATAAGGCATTTAATTAGGCAGGCAATTAGGCAGGCAATTAGGCAATAAATTAAGCAGGCAATTAGGCAGTTAATTAGGCAGGCAATTAGGCAGTTTATTAGGCAGGGAATTATCCAGGCAATTAGGCAATTAATTAAGCACGCAATAAGGCAGGCAAATAGGCAAGCAATTAGGCAGGCAATTAGGCAGGCAATTAGGTACTTATTTAAGCAGGCAATTAGGCAGTTAATTAGGAAGGCAATTAGGCAGGTAATTAGGCTATTAATTAAGCAGGCAATTAGGCAGGCAATAGCAGGCAATTAGGCAGGCAATTAGGCTTGCAATTAGGCATTAAATTAGGCATTTAATTAGGCAGGCAATTAGGCAGGCAATTAGGCAGGCAATTAGGCAGTTAATTAGGCAGGCCATTAGGCAGATAATAAGGCAGGCAATAAGGCAGTTAAAAGGGAATGCAATTAGACAGTTAATTAGGCAGGCAATTATGCAGGCAATTAGGCAGTTAATTAGGCAGACAATTAGCAGGCAATTATGCAATTAATTAAGCAGGCAATTAGGCAGGCAATTAGGCAGTTAATTAGGCAGGCAGTTAGGCAGTTAATTAGGCAGGCAATTTGGCAATTAATTAAACATGCAATTAGGCAGGCAATTAGGCAGGCCATTAGGCAGTTAATTAGATAGGCAATTATGCAGGAAATTAGGCAAGCAATTAAGCAGCTAATTTGGAAGGTAATTAGGCAGTTAATTAGTCAGTTAATTAGGCAGGCAATTAGGCAGTTAATTAAGCAGGCAATTAGGCAGTTAATTAAGCAGGCAATTAGGCAGGCAAATAGGCAGGCAGATAGGCAGGCAATTATGCAGGTAATTAGGCAGGCAATTAGGCATTTAAATAGGCAGGCAATTAGGCAGGCAATTAGGCAGGCAATTTAGCAGATAATTAGGCAGGCAATTAAGCATTTTATTAGACAGGCAATTAGGCAGGCAATTAGGTACTTATTTAGGCAGGCAATTAGGCAGTTAATTAGGAAGGCAATTAGGCAGGCAATTAGGCAGGCAATTAGGCATTTTAATAGGCAGGCAATTAGGCAGTTAATTAGGCAGGCAATAAAGCAGTTAATTAGGCAGGCAATTAGACAGGCAATTAGGCAATTAATTAAGCAGGCAATTAGGCAGGTAATTAGGCAGGAATTAGGCAGTTAATTAGGCAGGCAATTAGGCATTTAATTAGGCAGGCAATTAGGCAGTTAATTAGGCAGGCAATTAGGCAGTTAATTAGGCAGGCAATTAGGCAGGCAATTAGGCAAATAATAAGGCAGGCAATTAGGCAAGCAATTAATTAGGCGATTAGGCAGGCAATAAGGCAGTTAATTAAGCAAGCAATTAGGCAAGCAATTAAGCAGGCAATTAGGCAGGCAAGCAATTAAGCAGGCAATTAGGCAGTTAATTAGGCAGGCCATTAGGCAGTATATTAGGCAGGCAATTAGACAGGCAATTAGGCAGTTAATTAGGCAGTTAATTAGGCAGACAATTAGGAAGTTATTAGGCAGACAATTTGGTAGTTAATTAGGCAGGCAAATAGGCAGGCAAATAGGCAGGCAGTTAGGCAGGCAATTATGCAGGTAATTAGGCAGGCAATTAGGCATTTAATTAGGCAGGCAATTAGGCTGGCAATAAGCAGGCAATTAGGCAGGCAATTAGGCAGGCAATTAGGCAGTAAATTAGAAAGGCAATTAGGCAATTAATTAAGCAGGCAATTAGGCAGTCCATAAGGCAGGCAATTGGGCAATTAATTAGGAAGGCAATTAGGCAGGCAATTAGACAGGCAATTAGGTCGGCAATGAGCCAGTTAATTAGGCAGGCTAGCAATAAAGCAGGCAATTAGGAAGGCAATTAGGCATTTAATTAGGCAGTTTATTAGGCAGGCAATAAGGCAGGCAATTGAGCAGTTAATTAGGCAGTTAATTAGGCAGGCAATTACGCAGTTAATAAGGAAGGCAATTAGGCAGGCAATTAGGCAGGCAATTTGGCAGGCAAATAGGCAATTAATTAAGCAGGCAATTAGGCAGGCAATTAGGCAGGCAATTAGGCAGGCAATTAGGCAGGCAATGAGGCATTCAATTAGGCATTTAATTAGGCAGGCAATAAGGTACTTATTTAGGCAGGCAATTAGGCAGTTAATTAGGAAGGCAATTAGGCAGGTAATTAGGCAATTAATTAAGCAGGCAATTAGGTAGCAATTAGGCATTTAATTAGGCAGGCAATAAGGCAATTTATTATGCAGGCAATTAGGAAACTAATTAGGAAGGCAATTAGGCAGGTAATTAGGCTATTAATTAAGCAGGCAATTAGGCAGGCAATAAAGCAAACAATTAGGAAGGCAATTAGGCTTGCAATTAGGCAGCCAATTAGGCAGCCAATTAGGCATTTAATTAGGCAGGCAATTAGGCAGGCAATTAGGCAGTTAATTAGGCAGGCCATTAGGCAGATAATAAGGCAGGCAATAAGGCAGTTAAAAGGGAATGCAATTAGACAGTTAATTAGGCAGGCAATAATGCAGGCAATTAGGCAGTTATTTAGGCAGACAATTAGCAGGCAATTATGCAATTAATTAAGCAGGCAATTAGGCAGGCAGTTAGGCAGTTAATTAGGCAGGCGATTTGGCAATTAATTAAACATGCAATTAGGCAGGCCATTAGGCAGGCCATTAGGCAGTTAATTAGATAGGCAATTATGCAGGCAATTAGGCAAGCAATTAAGCAGCTAATTTGGCAGGTAATTAGGCAGTTAATTAGTCAGTTGATTAGGCAGGCAATTGGGCAGTTAATTAAGCAGGCAATTAGGCAGGCAAATAGGCAGGCAGTTAGGCAGGCAATTATGCAGGTAATTAGGCAGGCAATTAGGCATTTAATTAGGCAGGCAATTATGCAGGCAATTAGGCAGGCAATTTAGCAGATAATTAGGCAGGCAATTAAGCATTTTATTAGACAGGCTATTAGGCAGGCAATTAGGTACTTATTTAGGCAGGCAATTAGGCAGTTAATTAGGAAGGCAATTAGGCAGGCAATTAGGCAGGCAATTAGGCATTTTAATAGGCAGGCAATTAGGCAGTTAATTAGGCAGGCAATAAGGCAGTTAATTAGGCAGGCAATTAAGCAGGCAATTAGGCAATTAATTAAGCAGGCTATTAGGCAGGTAATTAGGCAGGAATTAGGCAGTTAATTAGGCAGGCAATTAGAGATTTAATTAGGCAGGCAATTAGGCAGTTAATTAGGCAGGCAATTAGGCAGGCAATTAGGCAGGCAATTAGGCAAATAATAAGGCAGGCAATTAGGCAAGCAATTAATTAGGCGATTAGGCAGGCAATAGGGCAGTTAATTAAGCAAGCAATTAGGCAAGCAATTAAGCAGGCAATTAGGCAGGCAAGCAATTAAGCAGGCAATTAGGCAGGCAAGCAATTAAGCAGGCAATTAGGCAGTTAATTAGGCAGGCCATTAGGAAGATATTTATGCAGGCAATTAGGCAGTATATTAGGCAGGCAATTAGACAGGCAATTAGGCAGTTAATTAGGCAGTTAATTAGGCAGACAATTAGGAAGTTATTAGGCAGACAATTTGGTAGTTAATTAGGCAGGCAAATAGGCAGGCAAATAGGCAGGCAGTTAGGCAGGCAATTATGCAGGTAATTAGGCAGGCAATTAGGCATTTAATTAGGCAGGCAATTAGGCTGGCAATAAGCAGGCAATTAGGCAGGCAATTAGGCAGTAAATTAGAAAGGCAATTAGGCAATTAATTAAGCAGGCAATTAGGCAGTCCATAAGGCAGGCAATAAGGCAATTAATTAGGCAGGCAATAAGGCATTTAATTAGGCAGGCGATTAGGCAGGCAATTAGGCAATAAATTAAGCAGGCAATTAGGCAGTTAATTAGGCAGGCAATTAGGCAGTTTATTAGGCAGGGAATTATCCAGGCAATTAGGCAATTAATTAAGCAGGCAATTAGGCAGGCCATTAGGCAGTTTATTAGGCAGGCAATTATTTAGGAAAATAGGCAGGAAATTACAGCTAATTTGGCAGGTAATTAGGCAGTTAATTAGGTAGTTAATTAGGCAGGCAATTAGTTATTTAATTAGGCAGGCAATAAGGCAGTTAATTAGGCAGTCAATTAGGCAGGCAATTAGGCAATTAATAAAGCAAGCAATTAAGCAGGCAATTAGGCTGACAATTAGGCATTTAATTAGACAGGCATTAGGCAGGCAATTAGGCAATTTATTAAGCATGCAATAAGGCAGGCAATTAGGCAGGCAATTAGGCACGCAATTAGGCAGGCAATTAAGAATTTAATTAGGCAGGCAAATAAGCATTTCATTAGGCAGGCAATTAGGCAGTTTATTAGGCAGGCAATTAGGCATTTAATTAGGCAGGCAATTAGCAGGCAATTAAACAGGCCATAAGGCATTTAATTAGGCAGGCAATTAGGCCGGCAATTAGGCAGGCAATTAAGCAGCTAATTTGGCAGGTATTTAGGCAGTTAATTAGGTAGGCAATTAGGCAGTTATAGGCAGGCAATTTGGCAGTTAATTATGCAGTAAATAAGGCAGGCAATTAGGCAGGCAATTAGGCAAATAATAAGGTAGGCAATTAGGCAAGCAATTAATTAGGAAATTAGGCAGGCAATAAGGCAGTTAATTAAGTAAGCAATTAGGCAAGCAATTAGGCAGGCAATTAGGCAGGCAAGCAATAAAGCAGGCAATTAGGCAGTTAATTAGGCAGGCCATTAGTAAGATAACTAGGCAGGCAATTAGGCAGTATATTAAACAGGCAATTAGACAGGCAATTAGGCAGTTAATTAGGCAGGGAATTTGGCAGTTAATTAGGCAGGTAATTAGGCAGTTAATTAGGCAGTTAATTAGGCCTGCAATTAGGCAAGCAATTAGGCGGGCAATAAGGCATTTATTAGGCAGGCAATTAGGCAGTTAATTAGGCAGGCAATTAGGCAGTTAATTAGGCAGGCAATTAGGCAATTAATTAAGCATGCAATTAGGCAGGCAATTAGGCAAGCAATTAGGCAGGCAATTATTCAGTTAATTAGGCAGGCAATTATGCATTTATTTAGGCAGGCAATTAGGCAGGCAATTAGGCAGGCAATTAGGCAGTTAATTAGGCAGGCAATTAGGCAGTTAATTAGGCAGGCAATTATGCAGTCAATTAGGCAGGCAATTAAGCAGCTAAGTTGGCAGGTAATTAGGCAGTTAATTAGGCAGTTAATTAGGCAGGCAATAAGGCAGTTAATTACGCAGGTAATTTGGCAGTTAATTAGGCATGCAATTAGGCAGGCAATTATGCAGGCAATTATGCAGGCAATTAGTTAATTAATTAAGCAGGCAATTAAGCAGGCAATTAGGCAGGCAATTAGGCAGGCAATTAGGCAGTAAATTAGGCAGGCAATTAGGCAATTAATTAAGCAGGCAATTAGGCAGGCCATTAAACAGTTTATTAGGCAGGCAATTAGGCAGGCCATTAAACAGTTTATTAGGCAGGCAATTATGCAGGCAAATAGGCAGGAAATTACAGCTAATTTGGCAGGTAATTAGGCAGTTAATTAAGTAGTTAATTAGGCAGGCAATTAGTTATTTAATTAGGCAGGCAATAAGGCAGTTAATTAAGCAGTCAATTAGGCAAGCAATTAGGCAATTAATAAAGCAAGCAATTAGGCAGGCAATTAGGCAGGCAATTAAGCAGTTAATTAGAAAGGCAATTAAGCATTTAATAAGGCAGGCAATTAAGCATTTAATTAGGCAGGCAATTAGGCTGGTAATTAGGCAATTAATTAAGCATGCAATTAGGCAGGCAATTAGGCAGGCAATTAAGCAGTTAATTAGAAAGGCAATTAAGCATTTAATAAGGCAGGCAATTAAGCATTTAATTAAGCAGGCAATTAGGCATTTAATTAGGCAGGCAATTAGGCAGTTAATTAGGCAGGCAATTAGACAATTAATTAAGCAGGCAATTAGGCAGGCAATAAGCAGTTAATTAGGCAGGCAATTAGGCATTTAATTAGGCAGGCGATTAGGCAGGCCATTAGGCATTTAATTAGGCAGGCAATTATGCCGGCAATTAGGCAGGAAATTAAGCAGCTAATTTGGCAGGTAATTAGGCAGTTAATTAGGCAGTTAATTAGGCAGGCAATTAGGCAGTTATTAGGCAGCAATTTGGCAGTTAATTATGCAGTAAATAAGGCAGGCAATTAGGCAGGCAATTAGGCAAATAATTAGGCAGGCAATTAGGCAAGCAATTAGGCAATTAATAAGGCATGCAATTAGGCAGGCAATTAGGCAAGCAATTAGGCAGGCAATTAGTCAGTTAATTAGGCAGGCAATTAGGCAGTTAATTAGGCAGGCAATTATGCAGGCAATTAAGCAATTAATTGGGCATGCAATTAGGCAGGCAATTAGGCAAGCAATTAGGCAATTAATAAAGCATGCAATTAGGCAGGCAATTAGTCAGTTAATTAGGCAGGCAATTAGGCAGGGAATTTGGCAGATAATTAGGCAGGTAATTAGGCAGTTAATTAGGCCTGCAATTAGGCAGGCAATTAGGCAGGCAATAAGGCATTTATTAGGCAGGCAATTAGGCAGTTAATAAGGCAGGCAAATAGGCAGTTAATTAGGCAAGCCATTAGGCAGGCAATTAGGCAATTAATAAGGCATGCAATTAGGCAGGCAATTAGGCAAGCAATTAGGCAAGCAATTAGGCAGGCAATTAGTCAGTTAATTAGGCAGGCAATTAGGCAGTTAATTAGGCAGGCAATTAGGCAGGCAATTAAGCAATTACATGGGCATGCAATTAGGCAGGCAATTAGGCAAGCAATTAGGCAGGCAATTAGGCAGGCAATTAGGCTATTAATTAAGCAGGCAATTAGGCAGGTAATTAGGCAGGCAATTAGGCAGGTAATTAGTCAGGCAATTAGGCAGTTAATTAGGCAGGCAATTAGGCATTCATTTAAGGCAGGCAATTAGGCATTTAAATAGGCAGGCAATAATGCAGGCAATTAGCAGGCAATTAAGCAGCTAATTTGGCAGGTAATTAGGCAGTCAATTAGTCAGTTAATTAGGCAGGCAATTAGGCAGTTATTAGGCAGGCAATTTGGCAGTTAATTATGCAGGCAATAGGCAGGCAATTAGGCAGGCAATTAGGCAGGCAATTAGGCAAATAATAAGGCAGGCAATTAGGCAAGCAATTAATTAGGCGATTAGGCAGGTAATAGGGCAGTTAATTAAGCAAGCAATTAGGCAGTTAATTAGGCAGGCAATTAGGCAAATAATAAGGCAGGCAATTAGGCAAGCAATTAATTAGGCGATTAGGCAGGCAATAAGGCAGTTAATTAAGCAAGCAATTAGGCAAGCAATTAAGCAGGCAATTAGGCAGGCAAGCAATTAAGCAGGCAATTAGGCAGGCAAGCAATTAAGCAGGCAATTAGGCAGTTAATTAGGCAGGCCATTAGGAAGATAATTAGGCAGGCAATTAGGCAGTATATTAGGCAGGCAATTAGACAGGCAATTAGGCAGTTAATTAGGCAGTTAATTAGGCAGACAATTAGGAAGTTATTAGGCAAACAATTTGGTAGTTAATTAGGCAGGCAAATAGGCAGGCAAATAGGCAGGCAGTTAGGCAGGCAATTATGCAGGTAATTAGGCAGGCAATTAGGCATTTAATTAGGCAGGCAATTAGGCTGGCAATAAGCAGGCAATTAGGCAGGCAATTAGGCAGTAAATTAGAAAGGCAATTAGGCAATTAATTAAGCAGGCAATTAGGCAGTCCATAAGGCAGGCAATAAGGCAATTAATTAGGCAGGCAATAAGGCATTTAATTAGGCAGGCAATTAGGCAGGCAATTAGGCAATAAATTAAGCAGGCAATTAGGCAGTTAATTAGGCAGGCAATTAGGCAGTTTATTAGGCAGGGAATTATCCAGGCAATTAGGCAATTAATTAAGCAGGCAATAAGGCAGGCAAATAGGCAGGCAGTTAGGCTGGCAATTATGCAGGCAATTAGGCTGGCAATAAGCAGGCAATTAGGCAGGCAATTAGGCAGTAAATTAGAAAGGCAATTAGGCAATTAATTAAGCAGGCAATTAGGCAGTCCATAAGGCAGGCAATAAGGCAATTAATTAGGCAGGCAATAAGGCATTTAATTAGGCAGGCAATTAGGCAGGCAATTAGGCAGTAAATTAAGCAGGCAATTAGCAGTTAATTAGGCAGGCAATTAGGCAGTTTATTAGGCAGGGAATTATCCAGGCAATTAGGCAATTAATTAAGCAGGCAATTAGGCAGTCCATAAGGCAGGCAATAAGGCAATTAATTAGGCAGGCAATAAGGCATTTAATTAGGCAGGCAATTAGGCAGGCAATTAGGCAATAAATTAAGCAGGCAATCAGCAGTTAATTAGGCAGGCAATTAGGCAGTTTATTAGGCAGGGAATTATCCAGGCAATTAGGCAATTATTTAAGCAGGCAATAAGGCAGGCAAATAGGCAAGCAATTAGGCAAGCAATTAGGCAGGCAATTAGGTACTTATTTAAGCAGGCAATTAGGCAGTTAATTAGGAAGGCAATTAGGCAGGTAATTAGGCTATTAATTAAGCAGGCAAATAGGCAGGCAATAGCAGGCAATTAGGCAGGCAATTCGGCTTGCAATTAGGCAGGCAATTAGGCATTAAATTAGGCATTTAATTAGGCAGGCAATTAGGCAGGCAATTAGGCAGGCAATTAGGCAGTTAATTAGGCAGGCCATTAGGCAGATAATAAGGCAGGCAATAAGGCAGTTAAAAGGGAATGCAATTAGACAGTTAATTAGGCAGGCAATTATGCAGGCAATTAGGCAGTTAATTAGGCAGACAATTAGCAGGCAATTATGCAATTAATTAAGCAGGCAATTAGGCAGGCAATTAGGCAGTAAATTAGGCAGGCAGTTAGGCAGTTATTTAGGCAGGCAATTTGGCAATTAATTAAACATGCAATTAGGCAGGCAATTAGGCAGGCCATTAGGCAGTTAATTAGATAGGCAATTATGCAGGAAATTAGGCAAGCAATTAAGCAGCTAATTTGGAAGGTAATTAGGCAGTTAATTAGTCAGTTAATTAGGCAGGCAATTAGGCAGTTAATTAAGCAGGCAATTAGGCAGTTAATTAAGCAGGCAATTAGGCAGGCAAATAGGCAGGCAGTTAGGCAGGCAATTATGCAGGTAATTAGGCAGGCAATTAGGCATTTAATTAGGCAGGCAATTAGGCAGGCAATTAGGCAGGCAATTTAGCAGATAATTAGGCAGGCAATTAAGCATTTTATTAGACAGGCAATTAGGCAGGCAATTAGGTACTTATTTAGGCAGGCAATTAGGCAGTTAATTAGGAAGGCAATTAGGCAGGCAATTAGGCAGGCAATTAGGCATTTTAATAGGCAGGCAATTAGGCAGTTAATTAGGCAGGCAATAAAGCAGTTAATTAGGCAGGCAATTAGGCAGGCAATTAGGCAATTAATTAAGCAGGCAATTAGGCAGGTAATTAGGCAGGAATTAGGCAGTTAATTAGGCAGGCAATTAGGCATTTAATTAGGCAGGCAATTAGGCAGTTAATTAGGCAGGCAATTAGGCAGTTAATTAGGCAGGCAATTAGGCAGGCAATTAGGCAAATAATAAGGCAGGCAATTAGGCAAGCAATTAATTAGGCGATTAGGCAGGCAATAAGGCAGTTAATTAAGCAAGCAATTAGGCAAGCAATTAAGCAGGCAATTAGGCAGGCAAGCAATTAAGCAGGCAATTAGGCAGTTAATTAGGCAGGCCATTAGGCAGTATATTAGGCAGGCAATTAGACAGGCAATTAGGCAGTTAATTAGGCAGTTAATTAGGCAGACAATTAGGAAGTTATTAGGCAGACAATTTGGTAGTTAATTAGGCAGGCAAATAGGCAGGCAAATAGGCAGGCAGTTAGGCAGGCAATTATGCAGGTAATTAGGCAGGCAATTAGGCATTTAATTAGGCAGGCAATTAGGCTGGCAATAAGCAGGCAATTAGGCAGGCAATTAGGCAGGCAATTAGGCAGTAAATTAGAAAGGCAATTAGGCAATTAATTAAGCAGGCAATTAGGCAGTCCATAAGGCAGGCAATTGGGCAATTAATTAGGAAGGCAATTAGGCAGGCAATTAGACAGGCAATTAGGTCGGCAATGAGCCAGTTAATTAGGCAGGCTAGCAATAAAGCAGGCAATTAGGAAGGCAATTAGGCATTTAATTAGGCAGTTTATTAGGCAGGCAATAAGGCAGGCAATTGAGCAGTTAATTAGGCAGTTAATTAGGCAGGCAATTACGCAGTTAATAAGGAAGGCAATTAGGCAGGCAATTAGGCAGGCAATTTGGCAGGCAAATAGGCAATTAATTAAGCAGGCAATTAGGCAGGCAATAAGGCAGGCAATTAGGCAGGCAATTAGGCAGGCAATGAGGCATTCAATTAGGCATTTAATTAGGCAGGCAATAAGGTACTTATTTAGGCAGGCAATTAGGCAGTTAATTAGGAAGGCAATTAGGCAGGTAATTAGGCAATTAATTAAGCAGGCAATTAGCTAGCAATTAGGCATTTAATTAGGCAGGCAATAAGGCAATTTATTATGCAGGCAATTAGGAAACTAATTAGGAAGGCAATTAGGCAGGTAATTAGGCTATTAATTAAGCAGGCAATTAGGCAGGCAATAAAGCAAACAATTAGGAAGGCAATTAGGCTTGCAATTAGGCAGCCAATTAGGCATTAAATTAGGCATTTAATTAGGCAGGCAATTAGGCAGGCAATTAGGCAGTTAATTAGGCAGGCCATTAGGCAGATAATAAGGCAGGCAATAAGGCAGTTAAAAGGGAATGCAATTAGACAGTTAATTAGGCAGGCAATAATGCTGGCAATTAGGCAGTTATTTAGGCAGACAATTAGCAGGCAATTATGCAATTAATTAAGCAGGCAATAGGGCAGGCAATTAGGCAGGCAGTTAGGCAGTTAATTAGGCAGGCGATTTGGCAATTAATTAAACATGCAATTATGCAGGCCATTAGGCAGGCCATTAGGCAGTTAATTAGATAGGTAATTATGCAGGCAATTAGGCAAGCAATTAAGCAGCTAATTTGGCAGGTAATTAGGCAGTTAATTAGTCAGTTGATTAGGCAGGCAATTGGGCAGTTAATTAAGCAGGCAATTAGGCAGGCAAATAGGCAGGCAGTTAGGCAGGCAATTATGCAGGTAATTAGGCAGGCAATTAGGCATTTAATTAGGCAGGCAATTATGCAGGCAATTAGGCAGGCAATTTAGCAGATAATTAGGCAGGCAATTAAGCATTTTATTAGACAGGCTATTAGGCAGGCAATTAGGTACTTATTTAGGCAGGCAATTAGGCAGTTAATTAGGAAGGCAATTAGGCAGGCAATTAGGCAGGCAATTAGGCATTTTAATAGGCAGGCAATTAGGCAGTTAATTAGGCAGGCAATAAGGCAGTTAATTAGGCAGGCAATTAGGCAGGCAATTAGGCAATTAATTAAGCAGGCTAATAGGCAGGTAATTAGGCAGGAATTAGGCAGTTAATTAGGCAGGCAATTAGGCATTTAATTAGGCAGGCAATTAGGCAGTTAATTAGGCAGGCAATTAGGCAGGCAATTAGGCAGGCAATTAGGCAAATAATAAGGCAGGCAATTAGGCAAGCAATTAATTAGGCGATTAGGCAGGCAATAAGGCAGTTAATTAAGCAAGCAATTAGGCAAGCAATTAAGCAGGCAATTAGGCAGGCAAGCAATTAAGCAGGCAATTAGGCAGGCAAGCAATTAAGCAGGCAATTAGGCAGTTAATTAGGCAGGCCATTAGGAAGATAATTACGCAGGCAATTAGGCAGTATATTAGGCAGGCAATTAGACAGGCAATTAGGCAGTTAATTAGGCAGTTAATTAGGCAGACAATTAGGAAGTTATTAGGCAGACAATTTGGTAGTTAATTAGGCAGGCAAATAGGCAGGCAAATAGGCAGGCAGTTAGGCAGGCAATTATGCAGGTAATTAGGCAGGCAATTAGGCATTTAATTAGGCAGGCAATTAGGCTGGCAATAAGCAGGCAATTAGGCAGGCAATTAGGCAGTAAATTAGAAAGGCAATTAGGCAATTAATTAAGCAGGCAATTAGGCAGTCCATAAGGCAGGCAATAAGGCAATTAATTAGGCAGGCAATAAGGCATTTAATTAGGCAGGCAATTAGGCAGGCAATTAGGCAATAAATTAAGCAGGCAATTAGGCAGTTAATTAGGCAGGCAATTAGGCAGTTTATTAGGCAGGGAATTATCCAGGCAATTAGGCAATTAATTAAGCAGGCAATAAGGCAGGCAAATAGGCAGGCAGTTAGGCTGGCAATTATGCAGGCAATTAGGCTGGCAATAAGCAGGCAATTAGGCAGGCAATTAGGCAGTAAATTAGAAAGGCAATTAGGCAATTAATTAAGCAGGCAATTAGGCAGTTCATAAGGCAGGCAATAAGGCAATTAATTAGGCAGGCAATAAGGCATTTAATTAGGCAGGCAATTAGGCAGGCAATTAGGCAATAAATTAAGCAGGCAATTAGGCAGTTAATTAGGCAGGCAATTAGGCAGTTTATTAGGCAGGGAATTATCCAGGCAATTAGGCAATTAATTAAGCAGGCAATTAGGCAGTCCATAAGGCAGGCAATAAGGCAATTAATTAGGCAGGCAATAAGGCATTTAATTAGGCAGGCAATTAGGCAGGCAATTAGGCAATAAATTAAGCAGGCAATTAGGCAGTTAATTAGGCAGGCAATTAGGCAGTTTATTAGGCAGGGAATTATCCAGGCAATTAGGCAATTAATTAAGCAGGCAATAAGGCAGGCAAATAGGCAAGCAATTAGGCAGGCAATTAGGCAGGCAATTAGGTACTTATTTAAGCAGGCAATTAGGCAGTTAATTAGGAAGGCAATTAGGCAGGTAATTAGGCTATTAATTAAGCAGGCAATTAGGCAGGCAATAGCAGGCAATTAGGCAGGCAATTAGGCTTGCAATTAGGCAGGCAATTAGGCATTAAATTAGGCATTTAATTAGGCAGGCAATTAGGCAGGCAATTAGGCAGTTAATTAGGCAGGCCATTAGGCAGATAATAAGGCAGGCAATAAGGCAGTTAAAAGGGAATGCAATTAGACAGTTAATTAGGCAGGCAATTATGCAGGCAATTAGGCAGTTAATTAGGCAGACAATTAGCAGGCAATTATGCAATTAATTAAGCAGGCAATTAGGCAGGCAATTAGGCAGTTAATTAGGCAGGCAGTTAGGCAGTTAATTAGGCAGGCAATTTGGCAATTAATTAAACATGCAATTAGGCAGGCAATTAGGCAGGCCATTAGGCAGTTAATTAGATAGGCAATTATGCAGGAAATTAGGCAAGCAATTAAGCAGCTAATTTGGAAGGTAATTAGGCAGTTAATTAGTCAGTTAATTAGGCAGGCAATTAGGCAGTTAATTAAGCAGGCAATTAGGCAGTTAATTAAGCAGGCAATTAGGCAGGCAAATAGGCAGGCAGTTAGGCAGGCAATTATGCAGGTAATTAGGCAGGCAATTAGGCATTTAATTAGGCAGGCAATTAGGCAGGCAATTAGGCAGGCAATTTAGCAGATAATTAGGCAGGCAATTAAGCATTTTATTAGACAGGCAATTAGGCAGGCAATTAGGTACTTATTTAGGCAGACAATTAGGCAGTTAATTAGGAAGGCAATTAGGCAGGCAATTAGGCAGGCAATTAGGCATTTTAATAGGCAGGCAATTAGGCAGTTAATTAGGCAGGCAATAAAGCAGTTAATTAGGCAGGCAATTAGGCAGGCAATTAGGCAATTAATTAAGCAGGCAATTAGGCAGGTAATTAGGCAGGAATTAGGCAGTTAATTAAACAGGCAATTAGGCATTTAATTAGGCAGGCAATTAGGCAGTTAATTAGGCAGGCAATTAGGCAGTTAATTAGGCAGGCAATTAGGCAGGCAATTAGGCAAATAATAAGGCAGGCAATTAGGCAAGCAATTAATTAGGCGATTAGGCAGGCAATAAGGCAGTTAATTAAGCAAGCAATTAGGCAAGCAATTAAGCAGGCAATTAGGCAGGCAAGCAATTAAGCAGGCAATTAGGCAGTTAATTAGGCAGGCCATTAGGCAGTATATTAGGCAGGCAATTAGACAGGCAATTAGGCAGTTAATTAGGCAGTTAATTAGGCAGACAATTAGGAAGTTATTAGGCAGACAATTTGGTAGTTAATTAGGCAGGCAAATAGGCAGGCAAATAGGCAGGCAGTTAGGCAGGCAATTATGCAGGTAATTAGGCAGGCAATTAGGCATTTAATTAGGCAGGCAATTAGGCTGGCAATAAGCAGGCAATTAGGCAGGCAATTAGGCAGGCAATTAGGCAGTAAATTAGAAAGGCAATTAGGCAATTAATTAAGCAGGCAATTAGGCAGTCCATAAGGCAGGCAATTGGGCAATTAATTAGGAAGGCAATTAGGCAGGCAATTAGACAGGCAATTAGGTCGGCAATGAGCCAGTTAATTAGGCAGGCTAGCAATAAAGCAGGCAATTAGGAAGGCAATTAGGCATTTAATTAGGCAGTTTATTAGGCAGGCAATAAGGCAGGCAATTGAGCAGTTAATTAGGCAGTTAATTAGGCAGGCAATTACGCATTTAATAAGGAAGGCAATTAGGCAGGCAATTAGGCAGGCAATTTGGCAGGCAAATAGGCAATTAATTAAGCAGGCAATTAGGCAGGCAATAAGGCAGGCAATTAGGCAGGCAATTAGGCAGGCAATGAGGCATTCAATTAGGCATTTAATTAGGCAGGCAATAAGGTACTTATTTAGGCAGGCAATTAGGCAGTTAATTAGGAAGGCAATTAGGCAGGTAATTAGGCAATTAATTAAGCAGGCAATTAGCTAGCAATTAGGCATTTAATTAGGCAGGCAATAAGGCAATTTATTATGCAGGCAATTAGGAAACTAATTAGGAAGGCAATTAGGCAGGTAATTAGGCTATTAATTAAGCAGGCAATTAGGCAGACAATAAAGCAAACAATTAGGAAGGCAATTAGGCTTGCAATTAGGCAGCCAATTAGGCATTAAATTAGGCATTTAATTAGGCAGGCAATTAGGCAGGCAATTAGGCAGTTAATTAGGCAGGCCATTAGGCAGATAATAAGGCAGGCAATAAGGCAGTTAAAAGGGAATGCAATTAGACAGTTAATTAGGCAGGCAATAATGCAGGCAATTAGGCAGTTATTTAGGCAGACAATTAGCAGGCAATTATGCAATTAATTAAGCAGGCAATAAGGCAGGCAATTAGGCAGGCAGTTAGGCAGTTAATTAGGCAGGCGATTTGGCAATTAATTAAACATGCAATTATGCAGGCAATTAGGCAAGCAATTAAGCAGCTAATTTGGCAGGTAATTAGGCAGTTAATTAGTCAGTTGATTAGGCAGGCAATTGGGCAGTTAATTAAGCAGGCAATTAGGCAGGCAAATAGGCAGGCAGTTAGGCAGGCAATTATGCAGGTAATTAGGCAGGCAATTTAGCAGATAATTAGGCAGGCAATTAAGCATTTTATTAGACAGGCTATTAGGCAGGCAATTAGGTACTTATTTAGGCAGGCAATTAGGCAGTTAATTAGGAAGGCAATTAGGCAGGCAATTAGGCAGGCAATTAGGCATTTTAATAGGCAGGCAATTAGGCAGTTAATTAGGCAGGCAATAAGGCAGTTAATTAGGCAGGCAATTAGGCAGGCAATTAGGCAATTAATTAAGCAGGCTATTAGGCAGGTAATTAGGCAGGAATTAGGCAGTTAATTAGGCAGGCAATTAGGCATTTAATTAGGCAGGCAATTAGGCAGTTAATTAGGCAGGCAATTAGGCAGGCAATTAGGCAGGCAATTAGGCAAATAATAAGGCAGGCAATTAGGCAAGCAATTTATTAGGCGATTAGGCAGGCAATAAGGCAGTTAATTAAGCAAGCAATTAGGCAAGCAATTAAGCAGGCAATTAGGCAGGCAAGCAATTAAGCAGGCAATTAGGCAGTTAATTAGGCAGGCCATTAGGAAGATAATTACGCAGGCAATTAGGCAGTATATTAGGCAGGCAATTAGACAGGCAATTAGGCAGTTAATTAGGCAGTTAATTAGGCAGACAATTAGGAAGTTATTAGGCAGACAATTTGGTAGTTAATTAGGCAGGCAAATAGGCAGGCAAATAGGCAGGCAGTTAGGCAGGCAATTATGCAGGTAATTAGGCAGGCAATTAGGCATTTAATTAGGCAGGCAATTAGGCTGGCAATAAGCAGGCAATTAGGCAGGCAATTAGGCAGTAAATTAGAAAGGCAATTAGGCAATTAATTAAGCAGGCAATTAGGCAGTCCATAAGGCAGGCAATAAGGCAATTAATTAGGCAGGCAATAAGGCATTTAATTAGGCAGGCGATTAGGCAGGCAATTAGGCAATAAATTAAGCAGGCAATTAGGCAGTTAATTAGGCAGGCAATTAGGCAGTTTATTAGGCAGGGAATTATCCAGGCAATTAGGCAATTAATTAAGCAGGCAATTAGGCAGGCCATTAGGCAGTTTATTAGGCAGGCAATTATTTAGGAAAATAGGCAGGAAATTACAGCTAATTTGGCAGGTAATTAGGCAGTTAATTAGGTAGTTAATTAGGCAGGCAATTAGTTATTTAATTAGGCAGGCAATAAGGCAGTTAATTAGGCAGTCAATTAGGCAGGCAATTAGGCAATTAATAAAGCAAGCAATTAAGCAGGCAATTAGGCTGACAATTAGGCATTTAATTAGACAGGCATTAGGCAGGCAATTAGGCAATTTATTAAGCATGCAATAAGGCAGGCAATTAGGCAGGCAATTAGGCAGGCAATTAGGCAGGCAATTAAGAAGTTAATTAGGCAGGCAAATAAGCATTTCATTAGGCAGGCAATTAGGCAGTTTATTAGGCAGGCAATTAGGCATTTAATTAGGCAGGCAATTAGCAGGCAATTAAGCAGGCCATAAGGCATTTAATTAGGCAGGCAATTAGGCCGGCAATTAGGCAGGCAATTAAGCAGCTAATTTGGCAGGTATTTAGGCAGTTAATTAGGCAGTTAATAAGGTAGGCAATTAGGCAGTTATAGGCAGGCAATTTGGCAGTTAATTATGCAGTAAATAAGGCAGGCAATTAGGCAGGCAATTAGGCAAATAATAAGGTAGGCAATTAGGCAAGCAATTAATTAGGAAATTAGGCAGGCAATAAGGCAGTTAATTAAGTAAGCAATTAGGCAAGCAATTAGGCAGGCAATTAGGCAGGCAAGCAATAAAGCAGGCAATTAGGCAGTTAATTAGGCAGGCCATTAGTAAGATAACTAGGCAGGCAATTAGGCAGTATATTAAACAGGCAATTAGACAGGCAATTAGGCAGTTAATTAGGCAGGGAATTTGGCAGTTAATTAGGCAGGTAATTAGGCAGGTAATTAGGCAGTTAATTAGGCAGTTAATTAGGCCTGCAATTAGGCAAGCAATTAGGCGGGCAATAAGGCATTTATTAGGCAGGCAATTAGGCAGTTAATTAGGCAGGCAATTAGGCAGTTAATTAGGCAGGCAATTAGGCAATTAATTAAGCATGCAATTAGGCAGGCAATTAGGCAAGCAATTAGGCAGGCAATTATTCAGTTAATTAGGCAGGCAATTATGCATTTATTTAGGCAGGCAATTAGGCAGGCAATTAGGCAGGCAATTAGGCAGTTAATTAGGCAGGCAATTAGGCAGTTAATTAGGCAGGCAATTATGCAGTCAATTAGGCAGGCAATTAAGCAGCTAAGTTGGCAGGTAATTAGGCAGTTAATTAGGCAGTTAATTAGGCAGGCAATAAGGCAGTTAATTACGCAGGTAATTTGGCAGTTAATTAGGCATGCAATTAGGCAGGCAATTATGCAGGCAATTATGCAGGCAATTAGGTAATTAATTAAGCAGGCAATTAAGCAGGCAATTAGGCAGGCAATTAGGCAGGCAATTAGGCAGTAAATTAGGCAGGCAATTAGGCAATTAATTAAGCAGGCAATTAGGCAGGCCATTAAACAGTTTATTAGGCAGGCAATTAGGCAGGCCATTAAACAGTTTATTAGGCAGGCAATTATGCAGGCAAATAGGCAGGAAATTACAGCTAATTTGGCAGGTAATTAGGCAGTTAATTAAGTAGTTAATTAGGCAGGCAATTAGTTATTTAATTAGGCAGGCAATAAGGCAGTTAATTAAGCAGTCAATTAGGCAAGCAATTAGGCAATTAATAAAGCAAGCAATTAGGCAGGCAATTAGGCAGGCAATTAAGCAGTTAATTAGAAAGGCAATTAAGCATTTAATAAGGCAGGCAATTAAGCATTTAATTAGGCAGGCAATTAGGCTGGTAATTAGGCAATTAATTAAGCATGCAATTAGGCAGGCAATTAGGCAGGCAATTAAGCAGTTAATTAGAAAGGCAATTAAGCATTTAATAAGGCAGGCAATTAAGCATTTAATTAAGCAGGCAATTAGGCATTTAATTAGGCAGGCAATAAGGCAGTTAATTAGGCAGGCAATTAGACAATTAATTAAGCAGGCAATTAGGCAGGCAATAAGCAGTTAATTAGGCAGGCAATTAGGCATTTAATTAGGCAGGCGATTAGGCAGGCCATTAGGCATTTAATTAGGCAGGCAATTATGCCGGCAATTAGGCAGGAAATTAAGCAGCTAATTTGGCAGGTAATTAGGCAGTTAATTAGGCAGTTAATTAGGCAGGCAATTAGGCAGTTATTAGGCAGGCAATTTGGCAGTTAATTATGCAGTAAATAAGGCAGGCAATTAGGCAGGCAATTAGGCAAATAATTAGGCAGGCAATTAGGCAAGCAATTAGGCAATTAATAAGGCATGCAATTAGGCAGGCAATTAGGCAAGCAATTAGGAAGGCAATTAGTCAGTTAATTAGGCAGGCAATTAGGCAGTTAATTAGGCAGGCAATTATGCAGGCAATTAAGCAATTAATTGGGCATGCAATTAGGCCGGCAATTAGGCAAGCAATTAGGCAATTAATAAAGCATGCAATTAGGCAGGCAATTAGGCAGGCAATTAGTCAGTTAATTAGGCAGGCAATTAGGCAGGGAATTTGGCAGATAATTAGGCAGGTAATTAGGCAGTTAATTAGGCCTGCAATTAGGCAGGCAATTAGGCAGGCAATAAGGCATTTATTAGGCAGGCAATTAGGCAGTTAATAAGGCAGGCAAATAGGCAGTTAATTAGGCAAGCCATTAGGCAGGCAATTAGGCAATTAATAAGGCATGCAATTAGGCAGGCAATTAGGCAAGCAATTAGGCAAGCAATTAGGCAGGCAATTAGTCAGTTAATTAGGCAGGCAATTAGGCAGTTAATTAGGCAGGCAATTAGGCAGGCAATTAAGCAATTAATTGGGCATGCAATTAGGCAGGCAATTAGGCAAGCAATTAGGCAGGCAATTAGGCAGGCAATTAGGCAGGCAATTAGGCTATTAATAAAGCAGGCAATTAGGCAGGTAATTAGGCAGGCAATTAGGCAGGTAATTAGTCAGGCAATTAGGCAGTTAATTAGGCAGGCAATTAGGCATTCATTTAAGGCAGGCAATTAGGCATTTAAATAGGCAGGCAATAATGCAGGCAATTAGCAGGCAATTAAGCAGCTAATTTGGCAGGTAATTAGGCAGTCAATTAGTCAGTTAATTAGGCAGGCAATTAGGCAGTTATTAGGCAGGCAATTTGGCAGTTAATTATGCAGGCAATAGGCAGGCAATTAGGCAGGCAATTAGGCAGGCAATTAGGCAAATAATAAGGCAGGCAATTAGGCAAGCAATTAATTAGGCGATTAGGCAGGTAATAGGGCAGTTAATTAAGCAAGCAATTAGGCAAGCAATTAGGCAGGCAATTAGGCAGGCAAGCAATTAAGCAGGCAATTAGGCAGTTAATAAGCAGGCCATTAGGAAGATAATTAGGCAGGCAATTAGGCAGGCAAATAGGCAGGCAGTTAGGCAGGCAATTATGCAGGCAATCAGGCAGGCAATTAGGCATTTAATTAGGCAGGCAATTAGGCAGGCAATTAGGCAGGCAATTAGGCATTTTAATAGGCAGGCAATTAGGCAGTTAATTAGGCAGGCAATAAGGCAGTTAGCTAGGCAGGCAATTAGGCAGGCAATTAGGCAATTAATTAAGCAGGAAATTAGGCAGGTAATTAGGCAGTTAATTAGGCAGGCAATTAAGCATTTAATTAAGCAGGCAATTAGGCAGTTAATTAGGCAGGCAATTAGGCAGTTAATTAGGCAGGCAATTAGGCAGGCAATTAGGCAAATAATAAGGCAGGCAATTAGGCAAGCAATTAATTAGGCGATTAGGCAGGCAATAAGGCAGTTAATTAAGCAAGCAATTAGGCAAGCAATTAAGCAGGCAATTAGGCAGGCAAGCAATTAAGCAGGCAATTAGGCAGGCAAGCAATTAAGCAGGCAATTAGGCAGTTAATTAGGCAGGCCATTAGGAAGATAATTAGGCAGGCAATTAGGCAGTATATTAGGCAGGCAATTAGACAGGCAATTAGGCAGTTAATTAGGCAGTTAATTAGGCAGACAATTAGGAAGTTATTAGGCAAACAATTTGGTAGTTAATTAGGCAGGCAAATAGGCAGGCAAATAGGCAGGCAGTTAGGCAGGCAATTATGCAGGTAATTAGGCAGGCAATTAGGCATTTAATTAGGCAGGCAATTAGGCTGGCAATAAGCAGGCAATTAGGCAGGCAATTAGGCAGTAAATTAGAAAGGCAATTAGGCAATTAATTAAGCAGGCAATTAGGCAGTCCATAAGGCAGGCAATAAGGCAATTAATTAGGCAGGCAATAAGGCATTTAATTAGGCAGGCAATTAGGCAGGCAATTAGGCAATAAATTAAGCAGGCAATTAGGCAGTTAATTAGGCAGGCAATTAGGCAGTTTATTAGGCAGGGAATTATCCAGGCAATTAGGCAATTAATTAAGCAGGCAATAAGGCAGGCAAATAGGCAGGCAGTTAGGCTGGCAATTATGCAGGTAATTAGGCAGGCAATTAGGCATTATATTAGGCAGGCAATTAGGCAGGCAATTATGCAGGCAATTAAGCAGATAATTATGCAGGCAATTAAGCATTTAATTAGGCAAGCAATTAGGCAGGCAATTAGGCAGGCAATTAGGTACTTATTTAAGCAGGCAATTAGGCAGTTAATTAGGAAGGCAATTAGGCAGGTAATTAGGCTATTAATTAAGCAGGCAATTAGGCAGGCAATAGCAGGCAA
Source organism: Bacillus rossius redtenbacheri (assembly GCF_032445375.1). NCBI lineage: Eukaryota > Metazoa > Arthropoda > Insecta > Phasmatodea > Bacillidae > Bacillus > Bacillus rossius. The sequence goes on along the minus strand of NW_026962527.1, from coordinate 17,211 downwards.
TTAGGCAGGCAATTAGGCTTGCAATTAGGCAGGCAATTAGGCATTAAATTAGGCATTTAATTAGGCAGGCAATTAGGCAGGCAATTAGGCAGGCAATTAGGCAGTTAATTAGGCAGGCCATTAGGCAGATAATAAGGCAGGCAATAAGGCAGTTAAAAGGGAATGCAATTAGACTGTTAATTAGGCAGGCAATTATGCAGGCAATTAGGCAGTTAATTAGGCAGACAATTAGCAGGCAATTATGCAATTAATTAAGCAGGCAATTAGGCAGGCAATTAGGCAGTTAATTAGGCAGGCAGTTAGGCAGTTAATTAGGCAGGCAATTTGGCAATTAATTAAACATGCAATTAGGCAGGCAATTAGGCAGGCCATTAGGCAGTTAATTAGATAGGCAATTATGCAGGAAATTAGGCAAGCAATAAGCAGCTAATTTGGCAGGTAATTAGGCAGTTAATTAGTCAGTTAATTAGGCAGGCAATTAGGCAGTTAATTAAGCAGGCAATTAGGCAGTTAATTAAGCAGGCAATTAGGCAGGCAAATAGGTAGGCAGTTAGGCAGGCAATTATGCAGGTAATTAGGCAGGCAATTAGGCATTTAATTAGGCAGGCAATTAGGCAGGCAATTAGGCAGGCAATTTAGCAGATAATTAGGCAGGCAATTAAGCATTTTATTAGACAGGCAATTAGGCAGGCAATTAGGTACTTATTTAGGCAGGCAATTAGGCAGTTAATTAGGAAGTCAATTAGGCAGGCAATTAGGCAGGCAATTAGGCATTTTAATAAGCAGGCAATTAGGCAGATAATTAGGCAGGCAATAAAGCAGTTAATTAGGCAGGCAATTAGGCAGGCAATTAGGCAATTAATTAAGCAGGCAATTAGGCAGGTAATTAGGCAGGAATTAGGCAGTTAATTAGGCAGGCAATTAGGCATTTAATTAGGCAGGCAATTAGGCAGTTAATTAGGCAGGCAATTAGGCAGTTAATTAGGCAGGCAATTAGGCAGGCAATTAGGCAAATAATAAGGCAGGCAATTAGGCAAGCAATTAATTAGGCGATTAGGCAGGCAATAAGGCAGTTAATTAAGCAAGCAATTAGGCAAGCAATTAAGCAGGCAATTAGGCAGGCAAGCAATTAAGCAGGCAATTAGGCAGTTAATTGGGCAGGCCATTAGGCAGTATATTAGGCAGGCAATTAGACAGGCAATTAGACAGTTAATTAGGCAGTTAATTAGGCAGACAATTAGGAAGTTATTAGGCAGACAATTTGGTAGTTAATTAGGCAGGCAAATAGGCAGGCAAATAGGCAGGCAGTTAGGCAGGCAATTATGCAGGTAATTAGGCAGGCAATTAGGCATTTAATTAGGCAGGCAATTAGGCTGGCAATAAGCAGGCAATTAGGCAGGCAATTAGGCAGGCAATTTGGCAGGCAAATAGGCAATTAATTAAGCAGGCAATTAGGCAGGCAATAAGGCAGGCAATTAGGCAGGCAATTAGGCATTTAATTAGGCAGGCAATAAGGTACTTATTTAGGCAGGCAATTAGGCAGTTAATAGGGAAGGCAATTAGGCAGGTAATTAGGCAATTAATTAAGCAGGCAATTAGCTAGCAATTAGGCATTTAATTAGGCAGGCAATAAGGCAATTTATTATGCAGGCAATTAGGCAACTAATTAGGAAGGCAATTAGGCAGGTAATTAGGCTATTAATTAAGCAGGCAATTAGGCAGGCAATAAAGCAGGCAATTAGGAAGGCAATTAGGCTTGCAATTAGGCAGCCAATTAGGCATTAAATTAGGCATTTAATTAGGCAGGCATTTAGGCAGGCAATTAGGCAGTTAATTAGGCAGGCCATTAGGCAGATAATAAGGCAGGCAATAAGGCAGTTAAAAGGGAATGCAATTAAACAGTTAATTAGGCAGGCAATAATGCAGGCAATTAGGCAGTTATTTAGGCAGACAATTAGCAGGCAATTATGCAATTAATTAAGCAGGCAATAAGGCAGGCAATTAGGCAGGCAGTAAGGCAGTTAGTTAGGCAGGCGATTTGGCAATTAATTAAACATGCAATTAGGCAGGCTATTAGGCAGGCCATTAGGCAGTTAATTAGATAGGCAATTATGCAGGCAATTAGGCAAGCAATTAAGCAGCTAATTTGGCAGGTAATTAGGCAGTTAATTAGTCAGTTAATTAGGCAGGCAATTAGGCAGTTAATTAAGCAGGCAATTAGGCAGTTAATTAAGCAGGCAATTAGGCAGGCAAATAGGCAGGCAGTTAGGCAGGCAATTATGCAGGTAATTAGGCAGGCAATTAGGCATTTAATTAGGCAGGCAATTAGGCAGGCAATTAGGCAGGCAATTTAGCAGATAATTAGGCAGGCAATTAAGCATTTTATTAGACAGGCAATTAGGCAGGCAATTAGGTACTTATTTAGGCAGGCAATTAGGCAGTTAATTAGGAAGGCAATTAGGCAGGCAATTAGGCAGGCAATTAGGCATTTAAATAGGCAGGCAATTAGGCAGTTAATTAGGCAGGCAATAAAGCAGTTAATTAGGCAGGCAATTAGGCAGGCAATTAGGCAATTAATTAAGCAGGCAATTAGGCAGGTAATTAGGCAGGAATTAGGCAGTTAATTAAACAGGCAATTAGGCATTTAATTAGGCAGGCATTTAGGCAGTTAATTAGGCAGGTAATTAGGCAGTTAATTAGGCAGGCAATTAGGCAGGCAATTAGGCAAATAATAAGGCAGGCAATTAGGCAAGCAATTAATTAGGCGATTAGGCAGGCAATAAGGCAGTTAATTAAGCAAGCAATTAGGCAAGCAATTAAGCAGGCAATTAGGCAGGCAAGCAATTAAGCAGGCAATTAGGCAGTTAATTAGGCAGGCCATTAGGCAGTATATTAGGCAGGCAATTAGACAGGCAATTAGGCAGTTAATTAGGCAGTTAATTAGGCAGACAATTAGGAAGTTATTAGGCAGACAATTTGGTAGTTAATTAGGCAGGCAAATAGGCAGGCAAATAGGCAGGCAGTTAGGCAGGCAATTATGCAGGTAATTAGGCAGGCAATTAGGCATTTAATTAGGCAGGCAATTAGGCTGGCAATAAGCAGGAAATTAGGCAGGCAATTAGGCAGGCAATTAGGCAGTAAATTAGAAAGGCAATTAGGCAATTAATTAAGCAGGCAATTAGGCAGTCCATAAGGCAGGCAATTGGGCAATTAATTAGGAAGGCAATTAGGCAGGCAATTAGACAGGCAATTAGGTCGGCAATGAGCCAGTTAATTAGGCAGGCTAGCAATAAAGCAGGCAATTAGGAAGGCAATTAGGCATTTAATTAGGCAGTTTATTAGGCAGGCAATAAGGCAGGCAATTGAGCAGTTAATTAGGCAGTTAATTAGGCAGGCAATTACGCAGTTAATAAGGAAGGCAATTAGGCAGGCAATTAGGCAGGCAATTTGGCAGGCAAATAGGCAATTAATTAAGCAGGCAATTAGGCAGGCAATAAGGCAGGCAATTAGGCAGGCAATTAGGCAGGCAATGAGGCATTCAATTAGGCATTTAATTAGGCAGGCAATAAGGTACTTATTTAGGCAGGCAATTAGGCAGTTAATTAGGAAGGCAATTAGGCAGGTAATTAGGCAATTAATTAAGCAGGCAATTAGCTAGCAATTAGGCATTTAATTAGGCAGGCAATAAGGCAATTTATTATGCAGGCAATTAGGAAACTAATTAGGAAGGCAATTAGGCAGGTAATTAGGCTATTAATTAAGCAGGCAATTAGGCAGACAATAAAGCAAACAATTAGGAAGGCAATTAGGCTTGCAATTAGGCAGCCAATTAGGCATTAAATTAGGCATTTAATTAGGCAGGCAATTAGGCAGGCAATTAGGCAGTTAATTAGGCAGGCCATTAAGCAGATAATAAGGCAGGCAATAAGGCAGTTAAAAGGGAATGCAATTAGACAGTTAATTAGGCAGGCAATAATGCAGGCAATTAGGCAGTTATTTAGGCAGACAATTAGCAGGCAATTATGCAATTAATTAAGCAGGAAATAAGGCAGGCAATTAGGCAGGCAGTTAGGCAGTTAATTAGGCAGGCGATTTGGCAATTAATTAAACATGCAATTATGCAGGCAATTAGGCAAGCAATTAAGCAGCTAATTTGGCAGGTAATTAGGCAGTTAATTAGTCAGTTGATTAGGCAGGCAATTGGGCAGTTAATTAAGCAGGCAATTAGGCAGGCAAATAGGCAGGCAGTTAGGCAGGCAATTATGCAGGTAATTAGGCAGGCAATTTAGCAGATAATTAGGCAGGCAATTAAGCATTTTATTAGACAGGCTATTAGGCAGGCAATTAGGTACTTATTTAGGCAGGCAATTAGGCAGTTAATTAGGAAGGCAATTAGGCAGGCAATTAGGCAGGCAATTAGGCATTTTAATAGGCAGGCAATTAGGCAGTTAATTAGGCAGGCAATAAGGCAGTTAATTAGGCAGGCAATTAGGCAGGCAATTAGGCAATTAATTAAGCAGGCTATTAGGCAGGTAATTAGGCAGGAATTAGGCAGTTAATTAGGCAGGCAATTAGGCATTTAATTAGGCAGGCAATTAGGCAGTTAATTAGGCAGGCAATTAGGCAGGCAATTAGGCAGGCAATTAGGCAAATAATAAGGCAGGCAATTAGGCAGACAATTAGGAAGTTATTAGGCAGACAATTTGGTAGTTAATTAGGCAGGCAAATAGGCAGGCAAATAGGCAGGCAGTTAGGCAGGCAATTATGCAGGTAATTAGGCAGGCAATTAGGCATTTAATTAGGCAGGCAATTAGGCTGGCAATAAGCAGGCAATTAGGCAGGCAATTAGGCAGTAAATTAGAAAGGCAATTAGGCAATTAATTAAGCAGGCAATTAGGCAGTCCATAAGGCAGGCAATAAGGCAATTAATTAGGCAGGCAATAAGGCATTTAATTAGGCAGGCGATTAGGCAGGCAATTAGGCAATAAATTAAGCAGGCAATTAGGCAGTTAATTAGGCAGGCAATTAGGCAGTTTATTAGGCAGGGAATTATCCAGGCAATTAGGCAATTAATTAAGCAGGCAATTAGGCAGGCCATTAGGCAGTTTATTAGGCAGGCAATTATTTAGGAAAATAGGCAGGAAATTACAGCTAATTTGGCAGGTAATTAGGCAGTTAATTAGGTAGTTAATTAGGCAGGCAATTAGTTATTTAATTAGGCAGGCAATAAGGCAGTTAATTAGGCAGTCAATTAGGCAGGCAATTAGGCAATTAATAAAGCAAGCAATTAAGCAGGCAATTAGGCTGACAATTAGGCATTTAATTAGACAGGCATTAGGCAGGCAATTAGGCAATTTATTAAGCATGCAATAAGGCAGGCAATTAGGCAGGCAATTAGGCAGGCAATTAGGCAGGCAATTAAGAAGTTAATTAGGCAGGCAAATAAGCATTTCATTAGGCAGGCAATTAGGCAGTTTATTAGGCAGGCAATTAGGCATTTAATTAGGCAGGCAATTAGCAGGCAATTAAGCAGGCCATAAGGCATTTAATTAGGCAGGCAATTAGGCCGGCAATTAGGCAGGCAATTAAGCAGCTAATTTGGCAGGTATTTAGGCAGTTAATTAGGCAGTTAATAAGGTAGGCAATTAGGCAGTTATAGGCAGGCAATTTGGCAGTTAATTATGCAGTAAATAAGGCAGGCAATTAGGCAGGCAATTAGGCAAATAATAAGGTAGGCAATTAGGCAAGCAATTAATTAGGAAATTAGGCAGGCAATAAGGCAGTTAATTAAGTAAGCAATTAGGCAAGCAATTAGGCAGGCAATTAGGCAGGCAAGCAATAAAGCAGGCAATTAGGCAGTTAATTAGGCAGGCCATTAGTAAGATAACTAGGCAGGCAATTAGGCAGTATATTAAACAGGCAATTAGACAGGCAATTAGGCAGTTAATTAGGCAGGGAATTTGGCAGTTAATTAGGCAGGTAATTAGGCAGGTAATTAGGCAGTTAATTAGGCAGTTAATTAGGCCTGCAATTAGGCAAGCAATTAGGCGGGCAATAAGGCATTTATTAGGCAGGCAATTAGGCAGTTAATTAGGCAGGCAATTAGGCAGTTAATTAGGCAGGCAATTAGGCAATTAATTAAGCATGCAATTAGGCAGGCAATTAGGCAAGCAATTAGGCAGGCAATTATTCAGTTAATTAGGCAGGCAATTATGCATTTATTTAGGCAGGCAATTAGGCAGGCAATTAGGCAGGCAATTAGGCAGTTAATTAGGCAGGCAATTAGGCAGTTAATTAGGCAGGCAATTATGCAGTCAATTAGGCAGGCAATTAAGCAGCTAAGTTGGCAGGTAATTAGGCAGTTAATTAGGCAGTTAATTAGGCAGGCAATAAGGCAGTTAATTACGCAGGTAATTTGGCAGTTAATTAGGCATGCAATTAGGCAGGCAATTATGCAGGCAATTATGCAGGCAATTAGGTAATTAATTAAGCAGGCAATTAAGCAGGCAATTAGGCAGGCAATTAGGCAGGCAATTAGGCAGTAAATTAGGCAGGCAATTAGGCAATTAATTAAGCAGGCAATTAGGCAGGCCATTAAACAGTTTATTAGGCAGGCAATTAGGCAGGCCATTAAACAGTTTATTAGGCAGGCAATTATGCAGGCAAATAGGCAGGAAATTACAGCTAATTTGGCAGGTAATTAGGCAGTTAATTAAGTAGTTAATTAGGCAGGCAATTAGTTATTTAATTAGGCAGGCAATAAGGCAGTTAATTAAGCAGTCAATTAGGCAAGCAATTAGGCAATTAATAAAGCAAGCAATTAGGCAGGCAATTAGGCAGGCAATTAAGCAGTTAATTAGAAAGGCAATTAAGCATTTAATAAGGCAGGCAATTAAGCATTTAATTAGGCAGGCAATTAGGCTGGTAATTAGGCAATTAATTAAGCATGCAATTAGGCAGGCAATTAGGCAGGCAATTAAGCAGTTAATTAGAAAGGCAATTAAGCATTTAATAAGGCAGGCAATTAAGCATTTAATTAAGCAGGCAATTAGGCATTTAATTAGGCAGGCAATAAGGCAGTTAATTAGGCAGGCAATTAGACAATTAATTAAGCAGGCAATTAGGCAGGCAATAAGCAGTTAATTAGGCAGGCAATTAGGCATTTAATTAGGCAGGCGATTAGGCAGGCCATTAGGCATTTAATTAGGCAGGCAATTATGCCGGCAATTAGGCAGGAAATTAAGCAGCTAATTTGGCAGGTAATTAGGCAGTTAATTAGGCAATTAATTAGGCAGGCAATTAGGCAGTTATTAGGCAGGCAATTTGGCAGTTAATTATGTAGTAAATAAGGCAGGCAATTAGGCAGGCAATTAGGCAAATAATTAGGCAGGCAATTAGGCAAGCAATTAGGCAATTAATAAGGCATGCAATTAGGCAGGCAATTAGGCAAGCAATTAGGAAGGCAATTAGTCAGTTAATTAGGCAGGCAATTAGGCAGTTAATTAGGCAGGCAATTATGCAGGCAATTAAGCAATTAATTGGGCATGCAATTAGGCAGGCAATTAGGCAAGCAATTAGGCAATTAATAAAGCATGCAATTAGGCAGGCAATTAGGCAGGCAATTAGTCAGTTAATTAGGCAGGCAATTAGGCAGGGAATTTGGCAGATAATTAGGCAGGTAATTAGGCAGTTAATTAGGCCTGCAATTAGGCAGGAAATTAGGCAGGCAATAAGGCATTTATTAGGCAGGCAATTAGGCAGTTAATAAGGCAGGCAAATAGGCAGTTAATTAGGCAAGCCATTAGGCAGGCAATTAGGCAATTAATAAGGCATGCAATTAGGCAGGCAATTAGGCAAGCAATTAGTCAAGCAATTAGGCAGGCAATTAGTCAGTTAATTAGGCAGGCAATTAGGCAGTTAATTAGGCAGGCAATTAGGCAGGCAATTAAGCAATTAATTGGGCATGCAATTAGGCAGGCAATTAGGCAAGCAATTAGGCAGGCAATTAGGCAGGCAATTAGGCAGGCAATTAGGCTATTAATTAAGCAGGCAATTAGGCAGGTAATTAGGCAGGCAATTAGGCAGGTAATTAGTCAGGCAATTAGGCAGTTAATTAGGCAGGCAATTAGGCATTCATTTAAGGCAGGCAATTAGGCATTTAAATAGGCAGGCAATAATGCAGGCAATTAGCAGGCAATTAAGCAGCTAATTTGGCAGGTAATTAGGCAGTCAATTAGTCAGTTAATTAGGCAGGCAATTAGGCAGTTATTAGGCAGGCAATTTGGCAGTTAATTATGCAGGCAATAGGCAGGCAATTAGGCAGGCAATTAGGCAGGCAATTAGGCAAATAATAAGGCAGGCAATTAGGCAAGCAATTAATTAGGCGATTAGGCAGGTAATAGGGCAGTTAATTAAGCAAGCAATTAGGCAAACAATTAGGCAGGCAATTAGGCAGGCAAGCAATTAAGCAGGCAATTAGGCAGTTAATAAGCAGGCCATTAGGAAGATAAGTAGGCAGGCAATTAGGCAGGCAAATAGGCAGGCAGTTAGGCAGGCAATTATGCAGGCAATCAGGCAGGCAATTAGGCATTTAATTAGGCAGGCAATTAGGCAGGCAATTAGGCAGGCAATTAGGCATTTTAATAGGCAGGCAATTAGGCAGTTAATTAGGCAGGCAATAAGGCAGTTAGCTAGGCAGGCAATTAGGCAGGCAATTAGGCAATTAATTAAGCAGGAAATTAGGCAGGTAATTAGGCAGTTAATTAGGCAGGCAATTAGGCAAATAATAAGGCAGGCAATTAGGCAAGCAATTAATTAGGCGATTAGGCAGGCAATAAGGCAGTTAATTAAGCAAGCAATTAGGCAAGCAATTAAGCAGGCAATTAGGCAGGCAAGCAATTAAGCAGGCAATTAGGCAGGCAAGCAATTAAGCAGGCAATTAGGCAGTTAATTAGGCAGGCCATTAGGAAGATAATTAGGCAGGCAATTAGGCAGTATATTAGGCAGGCAATTAGACAGGCAATTAGGCAGTTAATTAGGCAGTTAATTAGGCAGACAATTAGGAAGTTATTAGGCAAACAATTTGGTAGTTAATTAGGCAGGCAAATAGGCAGGCAAATAGGCAGGCAGTTAGGCAGGCAATTATGCAGGTAATTAGGCAGGCAATTAGGCATTTAATTAGGCAGGCAATTAGGCTGGCAATAAGCAGGCAATTAGGCAGGCAATTAGGCAGTAAATTAGAAAGGCAATTAGGCAATTAATTAAGCAGGCAATTAGGCAGTCCATAAGGCAGGCAATAAGGCAATTAATTAGGCAGGCAATAAGGCATTTAATTAGGCAGGCAATTAGGCAGGCAATTAGGCAATAAATTAAGCAGAAATTAGGCAGTTAATTAGGCAGGCAATTAGGCAGTTTATTAGGCAGGGAATTATCCAGGCAATTAGGCAATTAATTAAGCAGGCAATAAGGCAGGCAAATAGGCAGGCAGTTAGGCTGGCAATTATGCAGGTAATTAGGCAGGCAATTAGGCATTATATTAGGCAGGCAATTAGGCAGGCAATTATGCAGGCAATTAAGCAGATAATTATGCAGGCAATTAAGCATTTAATTAGGCAAGCAATTATGCAGGCAATTAGGCAGGCAATTAGGTACTTATTTAAGCAGGCAATTAGGCAGTTAATTAGGAAGGCAATTAGGCAGGTAATTAGGCTATTAATTAAGCAGGCAATTAGGCAGGCAATAGCAGGCAATTAGGCAGGCAATTAGGCTTGCAATTAGGCAGGCAATTAGGCATTAAATTAGGCATTTAATTAGGCAGGCAATTAGGCAGGCAATTAGGCAGGCAATTAGGCAGTTAATTAGGCAGGCCATTAGGCAGATAATAAGGCAGGCAATAAGGCAGTTAAAAGGGAATGCAATTAGACTGTTAATTAGGCAGGCAATTATGCAGGCAATTAGGCAGTTAATTAGGCAGACAATTAGCAGGCAATTATGCAATTAATTAAGCAGGCAATTAGGCAGGCAATTAGGCAGTTAATTAGGCAGGCAGTTAGGCAGTTAATTAGGCAGGCAATTTGGCAATTAATTAAACATGCAATTAGGCAGGCAATTAGGCAGGCCATTAGGCAGTTAATTAGATAGGCAATTATGCAGGAAATTAGGCAAGCAATAAGCAGCTAATTTGGCAGGTAATTAGGCAGTTAATTAGTCAGTTAATTAGGCAGGCAATTAGGCAGTTAATTAAGCAGGCAATTAGGCAGTTAATTAAGAAGGCAATTAGGCAGGCAAATAGGCAGGCAGTTAGGCAGGCAATTATGCAGGTAATTAGGCAGGCAATTAGGCATTTAATTAGGCAGGCAATTAGGCAGGCAATTAGGCAGGCAATTTAGCAGATAATTAGGCAGGCAATTAAGCATTTTATTAGACAGGCAATTAGGCAGGCAATTAGGTACTTATTTAGGCAGGCAATTAGGCAGTTAATTAGGAAGTCAATTAGGCAGGCAATTAGGCAGGCAATTAGGCATTTTAATAAGCAGGCAATTAGGCAGATAATTAGGCAGGCAATAAAGCAGTTAATTAGGCAGGCAATTAGGCAGGCAATTAGGCAATTAATTAAGCAGGCAATTAGGCAGGTAATTAGGCAGGAATTAGGCAGTTAATTAGGCAGGCAATTAGGCATTTAATTAGGCAGGCAATTAGGCAGTTAATTAGGCAGGCAATTAGGCAGTTAATTAGGCAGGCAATTAGGCAGGCAATTAGGCAAATAATAAGGCAGGCAATTAGGCAAGCAATTAATTAGGCGATTAGGCAGGCAATAAGGCAGTTAATTAAGCAAGCAATTAGGCAAGCAATTAAGCAGGCAATTAGGCAGGCAAGCAATTAAGCAGGCAATTAGGCAGTTAATTGGGCAGGCCATTAGGCAGTATATTAGGCAGGCAATTAGACAGGCAATTAGGCAGTTAATTAGGCAGTTAATTAGGCAGACAATTAGGAAGTTATTAGGCAGACAATTTGGTAGTTAATTAGGCAGGCAAATAGGCAGGCAAATAGGCAGGCAGTTAGGCAGGCAATTATGCAGGTAATTAGGCAGGCAATTAGGCATTTAATTAGGCAGGCAATTAGGCTGGCAATAAGCAGGCAATTAGGCAGGCAATTAGGCAGGCAATTTGGCAGGCAAATAGGCAATTAATTAAGCAGGCAATTAGGCAGGCACTAAGGCAGGTAATTAGGCAGGCAATTAGGCATTTAATTAGGCAGGCAATAAGGTACTTATTTAGGCAGGCAATTAGGCAGTTAATAGGGAAGGCAATTAGGCAGGTAATTAGGCAATTAATTAAGCAGGCAATTAGCTAGCAATTAAGCATTTAATTAGGCAGGCAATAAGGCAATTTATTATGCATGCAATTAGGCAACTAATTAGGAAGGCAATTAGGCAGGTAATTAGGCTATTAATTAAGCAGGCAATTAGGCAGGCAATAAAGCAGGCAATTAGGAAGGCAATTAGGCTTGCAATTAGGCAGCCAATTAGGCATTAAATTAGGCATTTAATTAGGCAGGCAATTAGGCAGGCAATTAGGCAGTTAATTAGGCAGGCCATTAGGCAGATAATAAGGCAGGCAATAAGGCAGTTAAAAGGGAATGCAATTAAACAGTTAATTAGGCAGGCAATAATGCAGGCAATTAGGCAGTATTTTAGGCAGACAATTAGCAGGCAATTATGCAATTAATTAAGCAGGCAATAAGGCAGGCAATTAGGCAGGCAGTAAGGCAGTTAGTTAGGCAGGCGATTTGGCAATTAATTAAACATGCAATTAGGCAGGCCATTAGGCAGGCCATTAGGCAGTTAATTAGATAGGCAATTATGCAGGCAATTAGGCAAGCAATTAAGCAGCTAATTTGGCAGGTAATTAGGCAGTTAATAAGTCAGTTGATTAGGCAGGCAATTGGGCAGTTAATTAAGCAGGCAATTAGGCAGGCAAATAGGCAGGCAGTTAGGCAGGCAATTATGCAGGTAATTAGGCAGGCAATTAGGCATTTAATTAGGCAGGCAATTAGGCAGGCAATTAGGCAGGCAATTTAGCAGATAATTAGGCAGGCAATTAAGCATTTTATTAGACAGGCTATTAGGCAGGCAATTAGGTACTTATTTAGGCAGGCAATTAGGCAGTTAATTAGGAAGGCAATTAGGCAGGCAATTAGGCATTTTAATAGGCAGGCAATTAGGCAGTTAATTAGGCAGGCAATAAGGCAGTTAATTAGGCAGGCAATTAGGCAGACAATTAGGCAATTAATTAAGCAGGCAATTAGGCAGGGAATTAGGCAGGAATTAGGCAGTTAATTAGGCAGGCAATTAGGCATTTAATTAGGCAGGCAATTAGGCAGTTAATTAGGCAGGCAATTAGGCAGGCAATTAGGCAGGCAATTAGGCAAATAATAAGGCAAGCAATTAGGCAAGCAATTAATTAGGCGATTAGGCAGGCAATAAGGCAGTTAATTAAGCAAGCAATTAGGCAAGCAATTAAGCAGGCAATTAGGCAGGCAAGCAATTAAGCAGGCAATTAGGCAGGCAAGCAATTAAGCAGGCAATTAGGCAGGAAATTAAGCAGCTAATTTGGCAGGTAATTAGGCAGTTAATTAGGCAGTTAATTAGGCAGGCAATTAGGCAGTTATTAGGCAGGCAATTTGGCAGTTAATTATGCAGTAAATAAGGCAGGCAATTAGGCAGGCAATTAGGCAAATAATTAGGCAGGCAATTAGGCAAGCAATTAGGCAATTAATAAGGCATGCAATTAGGCAGGCAATTAGGCAAGCAATTAGGAAGGCAATTAGTCAGTTAATTAGGCAGGCAATTAGGCAGTTAATTAGGCAGGCAATTATGCAGGCAATTAAGCAATTAATTGGGCATGCAATTAGGCAGGCAATTAGGCAAGCAATTAGGCAATTAATAAAGCATGCAATTAGGCAGGCAATTAGGCAGGCAATTAGTCAGTTAATTAGGCAGGCAATTAGGCAGGGAATTTGGCAGATAATTAGGCAGGTAATTAGGCAGTTAATTAGGCCTGCAATTAGGCAGGCAATTAGGCAGGCAATAAGGCATTTATTAGGCAGGCAATTAGGCAGTTAATAAGGCAGGCAAATAGGCAGTTAATTAGGCAAGCCATTAGGCAGGCAATTAGGCAATTAATAAGGCATGCAATTAGGCAGGCAATTAGGCAAGCAATTAGGCAAGCAATTAGGCAGGCAATTAGTCAGTTAATTAGGCAGGCAATTAGGCAGTTAATTAGGCAGGCAATTAGGCAGGCAATTAAGCAATTAATTGGGCATGCAATTAGGCAGGCAATTAGGCAAGCAATTAGGCAGGCAATTAGGCAGGCAATTAGGCAGGCAATTAGGCTATTAATAAAGCAGGCAATTAGGCAGGTAATTAGGCAGGCAATTAGGCAGGTAATTAGTCAGGCAATTAGGCAGTTAATTAGGCAGGCAATTAGGCATTCATTTAAGGCAGGCAATTAGGCATTTAAATAGGCAGGCAATAATGCAGGCAATTAGCAGGCAATTTAACAGCTAATTTGGCAGGTAATTAGGCAGTCAATTAGTCAGTTAATTAGGCAGGCAATTAGGCAGTTATTAGGCAGGCAATTTGGCAGTTAATTATGCAGGCAATAGGCAGGCAATTAGGCAGGCAATTAGGCAGGCAATTAGGCAAATAATAAGGCAGGCAATTAGGCAAGCAATTAATTAGGCGATTAGGCAGGTAATAGGGCAGTTAATTAAGCAAGCAATTAGGCAAGCAATTAGGCAGGCAATTAGGCAGGCAAGCAATTAAGCAGGCAATTAGGCAGTTAATAAGCAGGCCATTAGGAAGATAATTAGGCAGGCAATTAGGCAGGCAAATAGGCAGGCAGTTAGGCAGGCAATTATGCAGGCAATCAGGCAGGCAATTAGGCATTTAATTAGGCAGGCAATTAGGCAGGCAATTAGGCAGGCAATTAGGCATTTTAATAGGCAGGCAATTAGGCAGTTAATTAGGCAGGCAATAAGGCAGTTAGCTAGGCAGGCAATTAGGCAGGCAATTAGGCAATTAATTAAGCAGGAAATTAGGCAGGTAATTAGGCAGTTAATTAGGCAGGCAATTAGGCAAATAATAAGGCAGGCAATTAGGCAAGCAATTAATTAGGCGATTAGGCAGGCAATAAGGCAGTTAATTAAGCAAGCAATTAGGCAAGCAATTAAGCAGGCAATTAGGCAGGCAAGCAATTAAGCAGGCAATTAGGCAGGCAAGCAATTAAGCAGGCAATTAGGCAGTTAATTAGGCAGGCCATTAGGAAGATAATTAGGCAGGCAATTAGGCAGTATATTAGGCAGGCAATTAGACAGGCAATTAGGCAGTTAATTAGGCAGTTAATTAGGCAGACTATTAGGAAGTTATTAGGCAAACAATTTGGTAGTTAATTAGGCAGGCAAATAGGCAGGCAAATAGGCAGGCAGTTAGGCAGGCAATTATGCAGGTAATTAGGCAGGCAATTAGGCATTTAATTAGGCAGGCAATTAGGCTGGCAATAAGCAGGCAATTAGGCAGGCAATTAGGCAGTAAATTAGAAAGGCAATTAGGCAATTAATTAAGCAGGCAATTAGGCAGTCCATAAGGCAGGCAATAAGGCAATTAATTAGGCAGGCAATAAGGCATTTAATTAGGCAGGCAATTAGGCAGGCAATTAGGCAATAAATTAAGCAGGCAATTAGGCAGTTAATTAGGCAGGCAATTAGGCAGTTTATTAGGCAGGGAATTATCCAGGCAATTAGGCAATTAATTAAGCAGGCAATAAGGCAGGCAAATAGGCAGGCAGTTAGGCTGGCAATTATGCAGGTAATTAGGCAGGCAATTAGGCATTATATTAGGCAGGCAATTAGGCAGGCAATTATGCAGGCAATTAAGCAGATAATTATGCAGGCAATTAAGCATTTAATTAGGCAAGCAATTAGGCAGGCAATTAGGCAGGCAATTAGGTACTTATTTAAGCAGGCAATTAGGCAGTTAATTAGGAAGGCAATTAGGCAGGTAATTAGGCTATTAATTAAGCAGGCAATTAGGCAGGCAATAGCAGGCAATTAGGCAGGCAATTAGGCTTGCAATTAGGCAGGCAATTAGGCATTAAATTAGGCATTTAATTAGGCAGGCAATTAGGCAGGCAATTAGGCAGTTAATTAGGCAGGCCATTAGGCAGATAATAAGGCAGGCAATAAGGCAGTTAAAAGGGAATGCAATTAGACTGTTAATTAGGCAGGCAATTATGCAGGCAATTAGGCAGTTAATTAGGCAGACAATTAGCAGGCAATTATGCAATTAATTAAGCAGGCAATTAGGCAGGCAATTAGGCAGTTAATTAGGCAGGCAGTTAGGCAGTTAATTAGGCAGGCAATTTGGCAATTAATTAAACATGCAATTAGGCAGGCAATTAGGCAGGCCATTAGGCAGTTAATTAGATAGGCAATTATGCAGGAAATTAGGCAAGCAATAAGCAGCTAATTTGGCAGGTAATTAGGCAGTTAATTAGTCAGTTAATTAGGCAGGCAATTAGGCAGTTAATTAAGCAGGCAATTAGGCAGTTAATTAAGCAGGCAATTAGGCAGGCAAATAGGTAGGCAGTTAGGCAGGCAATTATGCAGGTAATTAGGCAGGCAATTAGGCATTTAATTAGGCAGGCAATTAGGCAGGCAATTAGGCAGGCAATTTAGCAGATAATTAGGCAGGCAATTAAGCATTTTATTAGACAGGCAATTAGGCAGGCAATTAGGTACTTATTTAGGCAGGCAATTAGGCAGTTAATTAGGAAGTCAATTAGGCAGGCAATTAGGCATTTTAATAAGCAGGCAATTAGGCAGATAATTAGGCAGGCAATAAAGCAGTTAATTAGGCAGGCAATTAGGCAGGCAATTAGGCAATTAATTAAGCAGGCAATTAGGCAGGTAATTAGGCAGGAATTAGGCAGTTAATTAGGCAGGCAATTAGGCATTTAATTAGGCAGGCAATTAGGCAGTTAATTAGGCAGGCAATTAGGCAGTTAATTAGGCAGGCAATTAGGCAGGCAATTAGGCAAATAATAAGGCAGGCAATTAGGCAAGCAATTAATTAGGCGATTAGGCAGGCAATAAGGCAGTTAATTAAGCAAGCAATTAGGCAAGCAATTAAGCAGGCAATTAGGCAGGCAAGCAATTAAGCAGGCAATTAGGCAGTTAATTGGGCAGGCCATTAGGCAGTATATTAGGCAGGCAATTAGACAGGCAATTAGACAGTTAATTAGGCAGTTAATTAGGCAGACAATTAGGAAGTTATTAGGCAGACAATTTGGTAGTTAATTAGGCAGGCAAATAGGCAGGCAAATAGGCAGGCAGTTAGGCAGGCAATTATGCAGGTAATTAGGCAGGCAATTAGGCATTTAATTAGGCAGGCAATTAGGCTGGCAATAAGCAGGCAATTAGGCAGGCAATTAGGCAGGCAATTTGGCAGGCAAATAGGCAATTAATTAAGCAGGCAATTAGGCAGGCAATAAGGCAGGCAATTAGGCAGGCAATTAGGCATTTAATTAGGCAGGCAATAAGGTACTTATTTAGGCAGGCAATTAGGCAGTTAATAGGGAAGGCAATTAGGCAGGTAATTAGGCAATTAATTAAGCAGGCAATTAGCTAGCAATTAGGCATTTAATTAGGCAGGCAATAAGGCAATTTATTATGCAGGCAATTAGGCAACTAATTAGGAAGGCAATTAGGCAGGTAATTAGGCTATTAATTAAGCAGGCAATTAGGCAGGCAATAAAGCAGGCAATTAGGAAGGCAATTAGGCTTGCAATTAGGCAGCCAATTAGGCATTAAATTAGGCATTTAATTAGGCAGGCATTTAGGCAGGCAATTAGGCAGTTAATTAGGCAGGCCATTAGGCAGATAATAAGGCAGGCAATAAGGCAGTTAAAAGGGAATGCAATTAAACAGTTAATTAGGCAGGCAATAATGCAGGCAATTAGGCAGTTATTTAGGCAGACAATTAGCAGGCAATTATGCAATTAATTAAGCAGGCAATAAGGCAGGCAATTAGGCAGGCAGTAAGGCAGTTAGTTAGGCAGGCGATTTGGCAATTAATTAAACATGCAATTAGGCAGGCTATTAGGCAGGCCATTAGGCAGTTAATTAGATAGGCCTTATTGCCTGCCTAATTTG